>NC_083467.1:30541975-30665500 GCF_030014155.1 Tachysurus vachellii | reverse complement strand
CTCACTTAGCAAATTAATAGGATTATTTTCCTTAAAAAATTATCTGTTTTATCTTAAATAAATAAATTATTTATTCTATTATTATGCTGCGCTAACATATTATTATTGTAAATAGGACTTTAAAGCAATCATTCTACTAAATAGGACTCTAAATGTAATCGTTTATCTTAATGAATAAATAAATCATGAGGATTATTTTCTTAAAAAATGATCTTCATCCTAATAAGTAAATAAATAAATAAATAAATATATTATTTGTTCTCTTAAATCATTATTTTTTATCTTAATAAATAAATTGTTTATCCAATTGGCTATGGGACACGAGCCGAGGAGTGATCGCCCTACGGCTAGCCGCCATGGATGAGGGTGTATAGTAATGAAAGGCTGAAACACCCTGTGACTCTATGGTTTACTACTGATGACGTGTCTCACTATTTAGGATGTCGTCGGGCTAAAGAGGGCTTTAATTTTAGTCTGTACCCTTAGCCCTAAATAGCATTTAGTGCGTTTTCCATTCCTGAACCCTAAACATAACCGCAGGTTTCCATTTTTAAGCCCTAAACATAACCATGTTTCTAGCTCTGGTGGTTGGAGCCCTAAACCTAACCCTAAAACTTAACCCTAAACTTAACCCTAATTTTTAGAACCCTACACCTAACTCTCAGCCCTAAACATAACCGTGTTTCTAGCCCTAGGGTTTAGAGCCCTAAGCCTAACCCTAAAACTTAACCGTTAGCCCTAAACCTAATTCCCAGCCCTAAACATAACCAGAGATTTAAAGCGCGTTCGTAACCCTAATTTTTCGAACCGTAAACCTAACCTTTAGCCCTAAACATAACCTTAGGCGTCGTCTGAGGTCGGAACCCTAATTCAGACCGACCTCCAACTCTAGAAGAGCGCTTTAAGCTCGTAACCCTAAATAGGCGATGTGTGTTCGTTCGCCGTGACGGTGGTGGCCGAAAACGAGGCCCGAGTGGCAGGCCCGTGCACAACGTTGGTTCTGGTTCACTCCCGGAGCCACGGTCTGTTCCCCTAACCTAACCCAGCCAGTGCCGCCCTCGGACACCTCGTTGGAAGCCATCTCCACGTGACGCGTGATCCTGGTGGGCAGAGGTTAAAAAACTTTAACTGTTAACCTCAGTAAAATAAACAAAACGTAATGTCTTGATATACACACCCACCGAGGCACCCCATTAGTTGGGGGCGACAGTTTCGATGCTCATTCATGAGCGCGTGCTGTAGCGATCGGGCCGAATGACACGGGCGATCCGTGCTCTATGGGCGGCCGAACAGACAGGCGCCGGGGCGTAAGCGCGAGGGATATAAGAGGGACGGGAAGCGTAAGCGCATCGTAGTCTTAAGGGTCATGGGTTACGTTTCCGGAGCACGGTTTGGGATTAGCCCGAATCTAGCGTAGGGGTCTGCCGCCCTCGACGCAGGATACCGAGGAGAAAGGCCAAGAATGACCCATGACTTTTCTCGTGCCACCCTCAGAGGTCTGGTCCACCCTGAAGGGAACGGCGATCGTTAGCTTAGGCTCTGGTTGCGTGCCTCGACCACCGAGCAGATGCCCGCTTCGTATTGCCCTTAATAGATCTCCGCTGGCCTTGTAGCGACCCTAAAATAGGCGCCCGCCGGCCCAATCTTACCCCGTTCAGAGCGTTAAAGCTCAGGCATGAATACGGAGATTCAAGAAATAGGCGTCGTAGGTTATTAGGCCTAAAATTAATTTAATTAAAATAACTTAATTAATTTTCTAAATAGGTTAATAATCACGGATTAGATTTAAAATAAGGGGGAGATGGTAACTACGCTCCATCCTGCTAAAATAATGTTTGGACCGGAAACTTAGGCCTGAACTTTAAATTAGAGGCGTTTATTAGCTATTTTAATTTAAATTAGTAAACTCTTATTTTAGCAGCGATCCAAAATCTCTTTAAATTCCACCTTAGACGGGCTTTGACCCATTTCCAACCAGTTAAATGGTGTTTAAGGGGTTTTAGACCTATAATTTGCATAACTCCGCCCATAAAGTCAATTTTGGAGTACATTTTAACTAATAACTCCAGAAGGACAAAAGATAGAGAAAAAGCGTTTTTTGCGGCGTGTTAGACATAATAAAATATATAAACTACAATATAAAGTGAAAATTCACCCTCAGTGAGAAAATTAGGCCGATTAAGGATCTGGACTGGCCTCCCACTGAAAAAAGCTCAACTTGGCTGGGAATTATACTGTCTTTTTGAGAGGTTTTTCCTAGAGGGCTACCCAGTAGAAGCTTGTTGACCTGGTCTGGGGTCATCCGCTGGGATCTGTGGGCTCAACATATCCTTCGCGGGGCACAGCACTCTGCCCGTGTGGTCCCGGAAACCTGGCGGTGTTAACAAAAAGGGCCACTGGCAGAGAGGTGAGTCATGGTCTTCTACCTGTCTTCACCTTGTTTAAATGTGTGGAAAATGTTTATTGTGTGACGGTTCAGGTATGATAGTAATGTGCAGCTTTAACACTATAGTGGTAAGTAGGGCTTTAAATTTAGACATTTGTCTCACTTAGCAAATTAATAGGATTATTTTCCTTAAAAAATTATCTGTTTTATCTTAAATAAATAAATAATTTATTCTATTATTATGCTGCGCTAACATATTATTATTGTAAATAGGACTTTAAAGCAATCATTCTACTAAATAGGACCCTAAATGTAATCATTTATCTTAATGAATAAATAAATCATGAGGATTATTTTCTTAAAAAATGATCTTCATCCTAATAAGTAAATAAATAAATATATTATTTGTTCACTTAAATCATTATTTTTTATCTTAATAAATAAATTGTTTATCCAATTGGCTATGGGACACGAGCCGAGGAGTGATCGCCCTACGGCTAGCCGCCATGGATGAGGGTGTATAGTAATGAAAGGCTGAAACACCCTGTGACTCTATGGTTTACTACTGATGACGTGTCTCACTATTTAGGATGTCGTCGGGCTAAAGAGGGCTTTAATTTTAGTCTGTACCCTTAGCCCTAAATAGCATTTAGTGCGTTTTCCATTCCTGAACCCTAAACATAACCGCAGGTTTCCATTTTTAAGCCCTAAACATAACCATGTTTCTAGCTCTGGTGGTTGGAGCCCTAAACCTAACCCTAAAACTTAACCCTAAACTTAACCCTAATTTTTAGAACCCTACACCTAACTCTCAGCCCTAAACATAACCGTGTTTCTAGCCCTAGGGTTTAGAGCCCTAAGCCTAACCCTAAAACTTAACCGTTAGCCCTAAACCTAATTCCCAGCCCTAAACATAACCAGAGATTTAAAGCGCGTTCGTAACCCTAATTTTTCGAACCGTAAACCTAACCTTTAGCCCTAAACATAACCTTAGGCGTCGTCTGAGGTCGGAACCCTAATTCAGACCGACCTCCAACTCTAGAAGAGCGCTTTAAGCTCGTAACCCTAAATAGGCGATGTGTGTTCGTTCGCCGTGACGGTGGTGGCCGAAAACGAGGCCCGAGTGGCAGGCCCGTGCACAACGTTGGTTCTGGTTCACTCCCGGAGCCACGGTCTTTTCCCCTAACCTAACCCTAACCCTAACCCTAACCCTAACCCTAACCCTAACCCTAACCCTAACCCAACCCTAACCCTAACCCCAACCCCAACCCTGATCCTAATCCTAACCCTATCCCCAACCCTAATCCTAACCCCAATCCCTATCCCCAACTCTAATCCTAACCCCAATCCTAACCCCAACCCCAACCCCTATCCCCAACCCTAATCCTAACCCCAGCCCCAACCCCAACCCTATCCCCAACCCTAATCCTAACCCCAACCCTATTCCCAACCCTAACCCTATCCCCAACCCCAACCCTGATCCTAATCCTAATCCCAACCCCAGCCCTAATCCTAACCCTATCCCCAACCCTAATCCTAATCCTAACCCCAACCCCTATCCCCAACTCTAATCCTAACCCCAACCCTAACCCCAACCCCTATCCCCAACCCTAATCCTAACCCCAACCCCAATCCTAATCCCAACCCCAACCCCAACCCTAATCCTAATCCTAACCCAACCCCATCGCCAACCCTAATCCTAACCCCAACCCCTATCCCTAACCCTAGTCCTAATCCTAACCCCATCCCCAACCCTAATCCTAACCCCAACCCCTATCCCCAACCCTAATCCTAACCCCAACCCTAATCCTAGTCCTAACCCCAACCCTAATCCTAATCCTAACCCCAACCCCAACCCTAATCCTAACCCCAACCCTAATCCAGCCAGTGCCGCCGGGTGTCATGGAGGGCTTCCATCAGGCTCTCCCATTGAGTGGACCACCAGTACCTGTAAGAAAGAAAACAGAACAAGTTAATACAACAATAATAATAACGATGACAATAATAAGAACAGGAAAGGGGATCTACAAATGCAAAAACAAGTTGCTATATGAGATATAACAACAGACAACAAAGGGTGGACACATTAAAAAGGAAAAGATTTTATGTAAATAGTTCCTTCCTGTGAAAGGCTTTCAAGAGGAACATATTTTCCCCTGGGAAGGCCTTAAACACAGTATGTTGGTGCATCAAAAAAGCAAGGAAAACAAAAAAACAACAAAAAAAAAAAAAAAAAAAAAAAAAAAAAAAAAAAAAAAAAAAAAAAAAAAAAAAAAACAGAAAATCAGGAAAAAAAATGTATAAAAAAAATAAAAAATAAAAGTGAAAAATTAAGAAAAGTTATAGAAATATTTTTGACTCATAACAGAGCCTTTTTTAATTGGCCAAGGTGAGCAACTAAGTTTTTTTTTTTTTTTTTTTTTTTTTTTTTTTTTGAAAAAGCCAATAGCAGCCGAGAGTTTTTTGAATTCAGGCACTTGGAGGAAAGGGGGTGGAGACTTCCCTATAAATAGTGGGGCACTGCAGGCAGACACATCATTGCCTGACGTGACGTGCAGCAAACCACTTCACTAATTCTGAGCCTGTTATTCCAACTCCTACAAAAAGGAAAACATTGTTTTATTTTATTTTACATTGTTTATTTCATTCTTTGGATTCAAATCCAATTTGATTTTCATTGCTATTGAGCCTGTTGAATTAACAAAGAATTTCTTTTTTTCTTTTTTGTTTGGATTTAGAACCTAATTGGATTTTCACTGCCATTGGGCTGTTTTTTTCGAATCTCAACACAAAACATCTTTCTTATTTGGGAAATACCACATTTTGTTTTAACTCAAAACCAATTTGATTGTTTACATTGCAGATATACTTATATAGTTCATCTTTGCACACATCACTACACAGTAATTTTTTCAAGGAGTAATTCCTTTTTCTTTGTAGTCTAGAAACATTTTTTGAAGGCAAGTCGACGCCTGATGAAGGTTTGATACAAACCGAAACGTTGCGCAACTGACTTGCCTCTTATATTATTTCACCGGTACAGCACATAAATAAACATGCCTCTTTATTTTGAACCAAAGGCCACCCATAGGCCTGGGCATGTTGCTCCTCACCCTAGGCCGGAAAGGTATGATCCTCGGCCAATCCAGAGGAGCTACAGTGATGTTGTGGCGGGGAGAAGAACCCCACACAGCATACAAAACTACTCTCAACTCACACAGCGGAGAAATTTTTGGAACCAGGGGGAACGTCTTTCCAGACGTTCTCCATATAGAACTGATAAATCACAAAGACTTGCACCTAGCTCTGTGAGCATAGGCCACAAGAAGTCTCAGCAGGAGTACTCTAGGCCCCAGGGTGACAATGAAAATAACCAGAGGGCCAAACAGCCATCTCAAAATGCACCCGACAATGATTCCTCACAGATTCGTAATAAACAAGACCCGGAATACAAAACATTCAGCTCACTGGTCAAAAGACTATATGACCTCATCAGGTCATACCACCACCAGGAAAAAGTGTCTAATGACAATGAGCCAATCACTTTCTCACGACTCACCCGATTCCTGACAGGAGTAATAAAACCGTGCAGAATAACACCACTAACAAAATCCCTATTAGAGGGAAATGCAAGAAACTGGGCTTACACGACAAAGTTGATCCTACAAGATCACTATGCCAAATGTATCGATGGAGGGGAAGAAGCCCTGAAAGACCTATTGGGAAATGAGTGGAGGGCAGCTTTTGAAATAGCTGTAAAGTGGTACCAAAACAAGTTCGGAAAAAGGCATATGGCAGAGCCAATCCAAAAGGTCGAGGAGTTGCTCATCTCATTAACAGGGCAGCCTGATGAAGCTCCATTACCCACGGCCATTGCCACGCTGGAAGAGGAAGTGCAAAACACCACTGAATTCCCGGCCCTCAACCGAAACTGGCACTCCCCCCAACCAAGCCCAATCACACCTCCACCAGTACAACCTAGTACTGAACCACTTCCACCCAGGACGGTAAAAAAACTCAGAGGGTCTGCTTCTAAACAAACCCTCGAAAAACACAATCCGGCAGTAGCAAATGTGGATGAGGTCCCTGATTTTTTTGCAATCAACACATGTCCAATCACTTGCAACACCGTTGAAACACCCAGGGCGGCATTTGTTCAGAAACCTCAGGGGGACATACTGTCTCAAATTGTGATGGTCCACCCCGAAACACCTAACCCCCAGCTCGATCAGGGGACTGAGGAAAGCCCCCAAATAAGGGCGGTTGATGAGTCTGCAGTAGACGCACTACTCTGTATCTCAGAGGACGACATGGAACAGAACATCCTGCCGATGCCCCAACTGACTCCAATCGCAACACCTACTCCATCACCTAGGGTTTTCAGAACCACCAGACATATGAAAACTCCTAGAAAATTGGTGAATTGGACATTCACGGCCCGGAGAAAATGGTGTATAGTAGGAGACTCAAACTTAAGCAGGTTCCCTCCACACAATTTTGAGAACCTACAAATTGATAGCTACCCAGGGGCTACCTTTAGGCATGCTGAAGCATTCTTGTCAAAAGCCAACATACAAACCCAGGTGGAAACAATAGTCCTGGCCTTCGGCATTAACCACAGGGCCCAAAAGCAGAAGGAGACGGCAATCAAGCAACTCCAGAGGGCCGTAAAAGTCGCCAAGGAACGGTTTCCTCAGGCCGCAATATGGATTCCCCTCATAAACTACAGCAAAAACCTGAAAAAAGAGGAAAAAGATGGGTTAACAGAGTTAAATGCACACATTAGAAGAAATATGCCATACTTACCTCTCTTACCGGAAAAAGCATTCGAAGTCGGTCAGGACCAGATCCACTGGACACCCACCTGTGCCAAGGGGATGTTTGACCATTGGTGCAAACACTTAAACTTCAGAGCCCTGTGAACCCTAATGGGGATTTACATTTGGGTCGGGAGGTGGTAAACCTGTCTAAACACTTCAGACCCACTAAATATCAATTCAGTGTGTTGAACAAGGGCTTGACATTTGTTCCAACCCCAAAAATTAACAGGGACATGAAGAAGCGGCTAGAGGTTGATATACAGCAATACCACAGAAGACTACTGCTCATGGCCTATTTCAGACACAAAGGGGAAACAGAACCCCTTCCTTTTATCCCTAAAGCCACCTGGACCCCCAAACTATCCCAGGTCCCTAACCAGGTAAGAAAAATAATCAGGGCCGATAAATATGCCATAAAAAACCTGTCCTGGAAAGGTATGCAAAACGCTAATTTGAACTATTCCGAAAAGAAGGCGTTGGTCCAACTCCGGCAAAACAAAGACATTATCATTAAACCTGCAGACAAAGGCAGTGCGGTGGTGATAATGGACAGAACAGCCTATGTCCGTGAAGCATATCGCCAATTACACCAATCACGCTATTACCGGAAGCTGGAGGGACCCTTATACCAGGAAACAGGCCCAGAAATCCGAAAAATTCTGTTAAAGTTAAAAGAAGAGGGTTTCATAAACAAAAAACAGTTAACTTACCTCATGGGACCAGACGATCCACGCCCCAGACTCTTTTATCTCCTTCCAAAGATCCATAAGGATCCGGAATCCTGGAGCGTGCCTTTCGAGATGCCTCCGGGCCGCCCCATCGTGTCCGACTGTGGCAGTGACACCTATGCCACAGCGGAGTACATCGAATATTTTCTGAATCCCCTCAGCAACAGACACCCCAGTTACATTAAAGATACATATGATTTTATTGAAAAGATACGGAAGCTGAATTTACCTGCAGACTGTCTGCTATTCACTATAGATGTAGATAGTTTGTACACGAACATAGACCATTCGGCGGGGATGGGGGCGGTCCAGGAATGGTTCACCAGGTACCCTGAAAAAAATAGGCCAGACAAATATTTATTGGAGTTATTGAAATTTAACCTGACAAGGAACGATTTCGAATTTAATTCAGAATATTTTCTACAAGTTAAGGGAACGGCCATGGGGAAACGATTTGCCCCTTCCTACGCCAATATTTTTATGGCAAAATGGGAGGAGGAAGCCCTAGCGGCTTGGCCGCTCAAACCACTCCATTACTACAGATTTTTAGATGATATCTGGGGCGTCTGGCAGGGATCAGAACAGGAATTCATAAAGTTCATTAATCACCTTAACCAGTTCCACGAGTCCATAAAGGTAAAATATACCCTACACCCATCCAAAGTCAATTTTCTGGACACGGTCACATACAAGGGGGAGGATTTTACAGACACTCGACAATTACAGACTAAAGTGTATTTCAAGAATACAGACACCCATGCACTCCTTCACAAAGGAAGCTTCCACCCAAAACATACCTTCAAGGGTATAATAAAGTCCCAGCTCCTCAGATTCCATAGAATATGTTCTGGGAATGAGGAATTTTGGCAGGCATCCAGAACGCTATTTGGGTCCCTTAGAAAACGGGGATATTCTCGCTCTTTTCTAAGGGGGTGCCTAAAGAAATTTCTGATCTGGAGGGAACAGACTGAACAGACCCCACCACCAAGGGCGGAAATCATTCCGTTCGTAGCCACGTTCTCCGACAGCAGTATCATTTTAAACAGAAGAATCAAGGAAAACTTTAATAAATTTATGACGGAGGGGGAAATCCTAAATGGGTATAGGGTCATCTCAGCCTACCGGAAAAATGACAATCTCAGGGACATATTGGTTAGAAGCAAATTGCCGGCACTACAAACAATCAGACGGGGGTGCATGTCGGGGAACAGATACCAAGTAAAGCGCTACATTGCCAATCCAAAAACAAAACAGATCTTGGAGATCCGGCCGCCTTTGAACCCACAACTCCCCAATTGGGTGTACCTAATATATTGTGTAAAGTGCAACGCACAATATGTAGGGGAAACGGGAAACACGCTGTCATTGAGAATGACACAACACCTGTATAATATCAGGAATAAGAAAAAGGCACACACATGGCTTGTAAAACATTTTATACACCATGGTATACAGTCATTAAAATTCATGGGGCTCCAACACGGCGAAAGCTGGACCCGCATGGCCCGAAAACGGGCAGAATGGGACTGGATATGTAAGCTGGACACAAAACATCCATGGGGGCTCAATGAGAGAGAGGATGCAGGATGTGACACCAGGCAGGCCCGTGCCAAACGTTGGTCCCGGTCTTATCTGGGACCACGGTAACCCCTAAAACCCCCTACCCTAACCCTAATCCTAACGCCAACCCTAATCCTAATCCTATCCCCAACCCCAACCCTAATCCCAACCCTAACCCTAACCCTAACCCTAACCCTAACCCCAACCCTATTCCCAACCCTAACCCTATCCCCAACCCCAACCCTGATCCTAATCCTAACCCTATCCCCAACCCTAATCCTAACCCCAATCCCTATCCCCAACTCTAATCCTAACCCCAATCCTAACCCCAACCCCAACCCCTATCCCCAACCCTAATCCTAACCCCAGCCCCAACCCCAACCCTATCCCCAACCCTAATCCTAACCCCAACCCTATTCCCAACCCTAACCCTATCCCCAACCCCAACCCTGATCCTAATCCTAATCCCAACCCCAGCCCTAATCCTAACCCTATCCCCAACCCTAATCCTAATCCTAACCCCAACCCCTATCCCCAACTCTAATCCTAACCCCAACCCTAACCCCAACCCCTATCCCCAACCCTAATCCTAACCCCAACCCCAATCCTAATCCCAACCCCAACCCCAACCCTAATCCTAATCCTAACCCAACCCCATCGCCAACCCTAATCCTAACCCCAACCCCTATCCCTAACCCTAGTCCTAATCCTAACCCCATCCCCAACCCTAATCCTAACCCCAACCCCTATCCCCAACCCTAATCCTAACCCCAACCCTAATCCTAGTCCTAACCCCAACCCTAATCCTAATCCTAACCCCAACCCCAACCCTAATCCTAACCCCAACCCTAACCCTAACCCTAACCCTAACCCTAACCCTAACCCTAACCCTAATCCTATCCCCAACCCTAATCCTAACCCCAACCCTATTCCCAACCCTAACCCTATCCCCAACCCCAACCCTGATCCTAATCCTAACCCTATCCCCAACCCTAATCCTAACCCTATCCCCAACCCTAATCCTAATCCTAACCCCAACCCCTATCCCCAACTCTAATCCTAACCCCAATCCTAATCCCAACCCCAACCCCAACCCTAATCCTAATCCTAACCCAACCCCATCGCCAACCCTAATCCTAACCCCAACCCCTATCCCCAACCCTAGTCCTAATCCTAACCCCATCCCCAACCCTAATCCTAACCCCAACCCCTATCCCCAACCCTAATCCTAACCCCAACCCTAATCCTAGTCCTAACCCCAACCCTAATCCTAACCCCAACCCCAACCCTAATCCTAACCCCAACCCTAACCCTAACCCTAATTCCCAGCCCTAAACATAACCGGAGATTTAAAGCGCGTTCGTAACCCTAATTTTTCGAACCGTAAACCTAATTTTTAGCCCTAAACATAACCTTAGGCGTCGTCTGAGGTCGGAACCCTAATTTAGACCGACCTCCAACTCTAGAAGAGCGCTTTAAGCTCGTAACTCTAAATAGGCGATGTTTTTTCGTTCGTCGTGACGGTGGTGGCCGAAAACGAGGCCCGAGTGGCAGGCCCGTGCACAACGTTGGTTCTGGTTCACTCCCGGAGCCACGGTCTTTTCCCCTAACCTAACCCAGCCAGTGCCGCCCTCGGACACCTCGTTGGAAGCCATCTCCACGTGACGCGTGATCCTGGTGGGCAGAGGTTAAAAAACTTTAACTGTTAACCTCAGTAAAATAAACAAAACGTAATGTCTTGATATAGACACCCACCGAGGCACCCCATTAGTTGGGGGCGACAGTTTCGATGCTCATTCATGAGCGCGTGCTGTAGCGATCGGGCCGAATGACACGGGCGATCCGTGCTCTATGGGCGGCCGAACAGACAGGCGCCGGGGCGTAAGCGCGAGGGATATAAGAGGGACGGGAAGCGTAAGCGCATCGTAGTCTCAAGGGTCATGGGTTACGTTTCCGGAGCACGGTTTGGGATTAGCCCGAATCTAGCGTAGGGGTCTGCCGCCCTCGACGCAGGATACCGAGGAGAAAGGCCAAGAATGACCCATGACTTTTCTCGTGCCACCCTCAGAGGTCTGGTCCACCCTGAAGGGAACGGCGATCGTTAGCTTAGGCTCTGGTTGCGTGCCTCGACCACCGAGCAGATGCCCGCTTCGTATTGCCCTTAATAGATCTCCGCTGGCCTTGTAGCGACCCTAAAATAGGCGCCCGCCGGCCCAATCTTACCCCGTTCAGAGCGTTAAAGCTCAGGCATGAATACGGAGATTCAAGAAATAGGCGTCGTAGGTTATTAGGCCTAAAATTAATTTAATTAAAATAACTTAATTAATTTTCTAAATAGGTTAATAATCACGGATTAGATTTAAAATAAGGGGGAGATGGTAACTATGCTCCACCCTGCTAAAATAATGTTTGGACCGGAAACTTAGGCCTGAACTTTAAATTAGAGGCGTTTATTAGCTATTTTAATTTAAATTAGTAAACTCTTATTTTAGCAGCGATCCAAAATCTCTTTAAATTCCACCTTAGACGGGCTTTGACCCATTTCCAACCAGTTAAATGGTGTTTAAGGGGTTTTAGACCTATAATTTGCATAACTCCGCCCATAAAGTCAATTTTGGAGTACATTTTAACTAATAACTCCAGAAGGACAAAAGATAGAGAAAAAGCGTTTTTTGCGGCGTGTTAGACATAATAAAATATATAAACTACAATATAAAGTGAAAATTCACCCTCAGTGAGAAAATTAGGCCGACTAAGGATCTGGACTGGCCTCCCACTGAAAAAAGCTTAACTTGGCTGGGAATTATACTGTCTTTTTGAGAGATTTTTCCTAGAGGGCTACCCAGTAGAAGCTTGTTGACCTGGTTCGGGGTCATCCGCTGGGATCTGTGGGCTCAACATATCCTTCGCGGGGCACAGCACTCTGCCCGTGTGGTCCCGGAAACCTGGCGGTGTTAACAAAAAGGGCCACTGGCAGAGAGGTGAGTCATGGTCTTCTACCTGTCTTCACCTTGTTTAAATGTGTTGAAAATGTTTATTGTGTGACGGTTCAGGTATGATAGTAATGTGCAGCTTTAACACTATAGTGGTAAATAGGGCTTTAAATTTAGACATTTGTCTCACTTAGCAAATTAATAGGATTATTTTCCTTAAAAAATTATCTGTTTTATCTTAAATAAATAAATAATTTATTCTATTATTATGCTGCGCTAACATATTATTATTGTAAATAGGACTTTAAAGCAATCATTCTACTAAATAGGACCCTAAATGTAATCATTTATCTTAATGAATAAATAAATCATGAGGATTATTTTCTTAAAAAATGATCTTCATCCTAATAAGTAAATAAATAAATCTATTATTTGTTCACTTAAATCATTATTTTTTATCTTAATAAATAAATTGTTTATCCAATTGGCTATGGGACACGAGCCGAGGAGTGATCGCCCTACGGCTAGCCGCCATGGATGAGGGTGTATAGTAATGAAAGGCTGAAACACCCTGTGATTCTATGGTTTACTACTGATGACGTGTCTCACTATTTAGGATGTCGTCGGGCTAAAGAGGGCTTTAATTTAGTCTGTACCCTTAGCCCTAAATAGCATTTAGTGCGTTCTCCATTCCTGAACCCTAAAACATAACCGCAGGTTTCCATTTCTAAGCCCTAAACATAACCATGTATCTAGCTCTGGTGGTTGGAGCCCTAAACCTAACCCTAAAACTTAACCCTAAACTTAACCCTAATTTTTAGAACCCTACACCTAACTCTCAGCCCTAAACATAACCGTGTTTCTAGCCCTAGGGTTTAGAGCCCTAAGCCTAACCCTAAAACTTAACCGTTAGCCCTAACCCTAATTCCCAGCCCTAAACATAACCAGAGATTTAAAGCGCGTTCGTAACCCTAATTTTTCGAACCGTAAACCTAACTTTTAGCCCTAAACATAACCTTAGGCGTCGTCTGAGGTCGGAACCCTAATTCAGACCGACCTCCAACTCTAGAAGAGCGCTTTAAGCTCGTAACCCTAAATAGGCGATGTGTGTTCGTTCGCCGTGACGGTGGTGGCCGAAAACGAGGCCCGAGTGGCAGGCCCGTGCACAACGTTGGTTCTGGTTCACTCCCGGAGCCACGGTCTTTTCCCCTAACCTAACCCAGCCAGTGCCGCCCTCGGACACCTCGTTGGAAGCCATCTCCACGTGACGCGTGATCCTGGTGGGCAGAGGTTAAAAAACTTTAACTGTTAACCTCAGTAAAATAAACAAAACGTAATGTCTTGATATACACACCCACCGAGGCACCCCATTAGTTGGGGGCGACAGTTTCGATGCTCATTCATGAGCGCGTGCTGTAGCGATCGGGCCGAATGACACGGGCGATCCGTGCTCTATGGGCGGCCGAACAGACAGGCGCCGGGGCGTAAGCACGAGGGATATAAGAGGGACGGGAAGCGTAAGCGCATCGTAGTCTTAAGGGTCATGGGTTACGTTTCCGGAGCACGGTTTGGGATTAGCCCGAATCTAGCGTAGGGGTCTGCCGCCCTCGACGCAGGATACCGAGGAGAAAGGCCAAGAATGACCCATGACTTTTCTCGTGCCACCCTCAGAGGTCTGGTCCACCCTGAAGGGAACGGCGATCGTTAGCTTAGGCTCTGGTTGCGTGCCTCGACCACCGAGCAGATGCCCGCTTCGTATTGCCCTTAATAGATCTCCGCTGGCCTTGTAGCGACCCTAAAATAGGCGCCCGCCGGCCCAATCTTACCCCGTTCAGAGCGTTAAAGCTCAGGCATGAATACGGAGATTCAAGAAATAGGCGTCGTAGGTTATTAGGCCTAAAATTAATTTAATTAAAATAACTTAATTAATTTTCTAAATAGGTTAATAATCACGGATTAGATTTAAAATAAGGGGGAGATGGTAACTACGCTCCATCCTGCTAAAATAATGTTTGGACCGGAAACTTGGGCCTGAACTTTAAATTAGAGGCGTTTATTAGCTATTTTAATTTAAATTAGTAAACTCTTATTTTAGCAGCGATCCAAAATCTCTTTAAATTCCACCTTAGACGGGCTTTGACCCATTTCCAACCAGTTAAATGGTGTTTAAGGGGTTTTAGACCTATAATTTGCATAACTCCGCCCATAAAGTCAATTTTGGAGTACATTTTAACTAATAACTCCAGAAGGACAAAAGATAGAGAAAAAGCGTTTTTTGCGGCGTGTTAGACATAATAAAATATATAAACTACAATATAAAGTGAAAATTCACCCTCAGTGAGAAAATTAGGCCGATTAAGGATCTGGACTGGCCTCCCACTGAAAAAAGCTCAACTTGGCTGGGAATTATACTGTCTTTTTGAGAGATTTTTCCTAGAGGGCTACCCAGTAGAAGCTTGTTGACCTGGTTTGGGGTCATCCGCTGGGATCTGTGGGCTCAACATATCCTTCGCGGGGCACAGCACTCTGCCCGTGTGGTCCCGGAAACCTGGCGGTGTTAACACAAAGGGCCACTGGCAGAGAGGTGAGTCATGGTCTTCTACCTGTCTTCACCTTGTTTAAATGTGTTGAAAATGTTTATTGTGTGACGGTTCAGGTATGATAGTAATGTGCAGCTTTAACACTATAGTGGTAAATAGGGCTTTAAATTTAGACATTTGTCTCACTTAGCAAATTAATAGGATTATTTTCCTTAAAAAATTATCTGTTTTATCTTAAATAAATAAATTATTTATTCTATTATTATGCTGCGCTAACATATTATTGTAAATAGGACTTTAAAGCAATCATTCTACTAAATAGGACCCTAAATGTAATCATTTATCTTGATGAATAAATAAATCATGAGGATTATTTTCTTAAAAAATGATCTTCATCCTAATAAGTAAATAAATAAATATATTATTTGTTCACTTAAATCATTATTTTTTATCTTAATAAATAAATTGTTTATCCAATTGGCTATGGGACACGAGCCGAGGAGTGATCGCCCTACGGCTAGCCGCCATGGATGAGGGTGTATAGTAATGAAAGGCTGAAACACCCTGTGACTCTATGGTTTACTACTGATGACGTGTCTCACTATTTAGGATGTCGTCGGGCTAAAGAGGGCTTTAATTTAGTCTGTACCCTTAGCCCTAAATAGCATTTTGTGCGTTCTCCATTCCTGAACCCTAAAACATAACCGCAGGTTTCCATTTCTAAGCCCTAAACATAACCATGTATCTAGCTCTGGTGGTTGGAGCCCTAAACCTAACCCTAAAACCTAACCCTAAACTTAACCCTAATTTTTAGAACCCTATACCTAACTCTCAGCCCTAAACATAACCGTGTTTCTAGCCCTAGGGTTTAGAGCCCTAAGCCTAACCCTAAAACTTAACCGTTAGCCCTAACCCTAATTCCCAGCCCTAAACATAACCGGAGATTTAAAGCACGTTCGTAACCCTAATTTTTCGAACCGTAAACCTAATTTTTAGCCCTAAACATAACCTTAGGCGTCGTCTGAGGTCGGAACCCTAATTTAGACCGACCTCCAACTCTAGAAGAGCGCTTTAAGCTCGTAACTCTAAATAGGCGATGTTTTTTCGTTCGTCGTGACGGTGGTGGCCGAAAACGAGGCCCGAGTGGCAGGCCCGTGCACAACGTTGGTTCTGGTTCACTCCCGGAGCCACGGTCTTTTCCCCTAACCTAACCCAGCCAGTGCCGCCCTCGGACACCTTGTTGGAAGCCATCTCCACGTGGCGCGTGATCCTGGTGGGCAGAGGTTAAAAAACTTTAACTGTTAACCTCAATAAAATAAACACAACGTAATGTCTTGATATAGACACCCACCGAGGCACCCCATTAGTTGGGGGCGACAGTTTCGATGCTCATTCATGAGCGCGTGCTGTAGCGATCGGGCCGAATGACACGGGCGATCCGTGCTCTATGGGCGGCCGAACAGAAAGGCGCCGGGGCGTAAGCGCGAGGGATATAAGAGGGACGGGAAGTGTAAGCGCATCGTAGTCTCAAGGGTCATGGGTTACGTTTCCGGAGCACGGTTTGGGATTAGCCCGAATCTAGCGTAGGGGTCTGCCGCCCTCGACGCAGGATACCGAGGAGAAAGGCCAAGAATGACCCATGACTTTTCTCGTGCCACCCTCAGAGGTCTGGTCCACCCTGAAGGGAACGGCGATCGTTAGCTTAGGCTCTGGTTGCGTGCCTCGACCACCGAGCAGATGCCCGCTTCGTATTGCCCTTAATAGATCTCCGCTGGCCTTGTAGCGACCCTAAAATAGGCGCCCGCCGGCCCAATCTTACCCCGTTCAGAGCGTTAAAGCTCAGGCATGAATACGGAGATTCAAGAAATAGGCGTCGTAGGTTATTAGGCCTAAAATTAATTTAATTAAAATAACTTAATTAATTTTCTAAATAGGTTAATAATCACGGATTAGATTTAAAATAAGGGGGAGATGGTAACTACGCTCCATCCTGCTAAAATAATGTTTGGACCGGAAACTTAGGCCTGAACTTTAAATTAGAGGCGTTTATTAGCTATTTTAATTTAAATTAGTAAACTCTTATCTTAGCAGCGATCCAAAATCTCTTTAAATTCCACTTTAGACGGGCTTTGACCCATTTCCAACCAGTTAAATGGTGTTTAAGGGGTTTTAGACCTATAATTTGCATAACTCCGCCCATAAAGTCAATTTTGGAGTACATTTTAACTAATAACTCCAGAAGGACAAAAGATAGAGAAAAAGCGTTTTTTGCGGCGTGTTAGACATAATAAAATATATAAACTACAATATAAAGTGAAAATTCACCCTCGGTGAGAAAATTAGGCCGACTAAGGATCTGGACTGGCCTCCCACTGAAAAAAGCTTAACTTGGCTGGGAATTATACTGTCTTTTTGAGAGATTTTTCCTAGAGGGCTACCCAGTAGAAGCTTGTTGACCTGGTTCGGGGTCATCCGCTGGGATCTGTGGGCTCAACATATGCTTCGCAGGGCACAGCACTCTGCCCGTGTGGTCCCGGAAACCTGGCGGTGTTAACAAAAAGGGCCACTGGCAGAGAGGTGAGTCATGGTCTTCTACCTGTCTTCACCTTGTTTAAATGTGTTGAAAAAGTTTATTGTGTGACGGTTCAGGTATGATAGTAATGTGCAGCTTTAACACTATAGTGGTAAATAGGGCTTTAAATTTAGACATTTGTCTCACTTAGCAAATTAATAGGATTATTTTCCTTAAAAAATTATCTGTTTTATCTTAAATAAATAAATTATTTATTCTATTATTATGCTGCGCTAACATATTATTGTAAATAGGACTTTAAAGCAATCATTCTACTAAATAGGACCCTAAATGTAATCATTTATCTTGATGAATAAATAAATCATGAGGATTATTTTCTTAAAAAATGATCTTCATCCTAATAAGTAAATAAATAAATATATTATTTGTTCACTTAAATCATTATTTTTTATCTTAATAAATAAATTGTTTATCCAATTGGCTATGGGACACGAGCCGAGGAGTGATCGCCCTACGGCTAGCCGCCATGGATGAGGGTGTATAGTAATGAAAGGCTGAAACACCCTGTGACTCTATGGTTTACTACTGATGACGTGTCTCACTATTTAGGATGTCGTCGGGCTAAAGAGGGCTTTAATTTAGTCTGTACCCTTAGCCCTAAATAGCATTTTGTGCGTTCTCCATTCCTGAACCCTAAAACATAACCGCAGGTTTCCATTTCTAAGCCCTAAACATAACCATGTATCTAGCTCTGGTGGTTGGAGCCCTAAACCTAACCCTAAACTTAACCCTAATTTTTAGAACCCTATACCTAACTCTCAGCCCTAAACATAACCGTGTTTCTAGCCCTAGGGTTTAGAGCCCTAAGCCTAACCCTAAAACTTAACCGTTAGCCCTAACCCTAATTCCCAGCCCTAAACATAACCGGAGATTTAAAGCACGTTCGTAACCCTAATTTTTCGAACCGTAAACCTAATTTTTAGCCCTAAACATAACCTTAGGCGTCGTCTGAGGTCGGAACCCTAATTTAGACCGACCTCCAACTCTAGAAGAGCGCTTTAAGCTCGTAACTCTAAATAGGCGATGTTTTTTCGTTCGTCGTGACGGTGGTGGCCGAAAACGAGGCCCGAGTGGCAGGCCCGTGCACAACGTTGGTTCTGGTTCACTCCCGGAGCCACGGTCTTTTCCCCTAACCCAACCCCATTTTCCTACCCCAAACCCTTACCCTAACCTTGACCTACCCCTACACCTTTTCCTATCCCTAAACCCAACCTTTACCTTCCTCTTTCTCTCTTCTCTCTTCCCCCCTCCCCTCCTCCCCCCTCCCCCCTCCACTGCACTACCCCTTCTTTTCTCTCTTTCCCCTTGTCTATTAATTAAATATATTTTTTAACACTTACCTTTATAGGATCCTTTTTCAATACTTACCGCTATCCATGTAGATTAGACAGTTCATTCCATCCATAGGGAGCTCCTGGAGACCTGCAATGCAGAAATCAAATAAATTTATAAATAAATAAATAATTATATCAATACATTAATTCCACCTACCTGGACTTATGCTTGTCACAATCCTCACACATTCTTTCTTCTTTCTTCTTTTTTGTTTACTGTCCCCATCCAGGTTTCTTTAGGCCCGTGCACCCAAAAGGGATTCATTCCCTTCATTAAACATCATTTATCATAAACCTAACCTAGCCAGTGCCATTGAACTTTCAGGATGGGGTGGTATGATTAATTTTTTTTCTTTTCCTTTTACCATAGCCATTATCAACACCTAAACCTACTGTGACTTTTAATTTGAAAAACAAAATGGCAGTCTCTAGGTTAATTTGACCAACCAGAGACTGCCATGTCACACCCTCGTTTTGGAGGGAAAATTAAGACTCCAGATGAAGCTGTTCCTGGTAGGTGCAAAGCATCCACCAGTCAACATTCTCTTTACTGAGTGAGGTCACATTTCAGACACCACACCCATTCACTCACTGATATATAAGGCAGTTTAACTCCCCACTCCAGTTGACAGTCCTCTGAGGAAGCATTTTATTTGCGAAACGTTAGGATTTTAAGGGAATCTCTTTTTACTTTCTTTCTTTTCTGCACCAAGTCTTTTAAGAAACTTCAATAAAGTTTGTTATTTTAAACCTCACGGAGGACGGAAGATCACAGCAACGATACAAAACAATTAAAAAACACCAAGCCAACCAGGACACTGGGAGAAAAAGGACCACCATTTTAGAAGGTAAAAAAGGCTGGATTTTCACTCACCTGCTTCTGAAGAAGAGACAAGTGGAACCTTCTCTTTCCTTCCCAAACGGCACCTGGATTACAAGTTGGCTTGAGGGACTCACTGCTCACATCCACATTTAGGCCCTTCTGCCTAAACCCGTTTTTTGTTTAAACCCAACTCATTCCTCCACCTGAGTAAGTTGGGCGATAACAATTTTTTTTCTTGGTTTGTTAGTTTTCATTTTTACTGTGTTTATCTTCCTCTTGTGTTTTTAATAACCATGATTACTCTGCAGAACAGATTTTCAGTTTTAAGAGACCAACGTCCAACTGGAGATGGGGAACACGTGCAGACATCCACATCACACAGTATGCAGACAGCCACATCACACCACAGTAAGGTCACGTGGGACAAAGTTCTTACAAAAACCTATTTCAAACTCATACAGGCACAACATCACATGGAAACAGTTCAAAATTCATTAGATACAGTCACCTTCCCAACAGGGATGGTCAAACAAGTTAAAAAACTCACTCAGTTCATCAAACCATCTTCACCCAATAACATTACCACTGACAGAATCATACACAACACAACTGACTGGATGTACAATAACATGGTAATTTTACAGGAACACTACACTACAGTCATCCATAACCTTTTAGCACAGATCACTAACCTTGAGGATCTGGAGTGGCAAGTGGCAGTGAAGTGGGCCCGCAATAGGTATAAACTAAAATTATTTGACAGTACTTTGACTGCCTGCAAACAAATCATCATAGATAAACAGTCCCAATCGTTGGACACAGCGGGCCCCTCACATGCCACTTCACTCCAGAAGGCCGCTACTCCACAGGCCCAGGTCTACCAAAAATCACCTCAACACAATACCGAACACTCTGTATCATCATCTTTTTCTTCTACATCACCATCACCTTCTACAGTAGAACCACAATACCAACACAACCAGACTAACCTTTACCACATTTCTCATTTTAGAACTGTCACTACGTTTGAGGAGAATGACGGGGACACGGCTGAAACCACTGCGAGGCAGAAGGGGATAAGGATGATGGGGCGACGTGAAGAGAAATCTTCTCCTCCTGAAACCCGGTCTGAATCCTCCCTCCAATCTAAACCTCTTGCAGTGGCCAAGCCATCTAGAGTGTCCTCCGACTCCTCGAACGAAGAGCTTTTGGATAGGGTCCCGCTCGGGGACGCTCCATACAGACACATTAAAACCAACAGAAAATCAGCAGACTGGTCCATCACAATACATAAACCCATAGTATTCATAGGGGATTCTAATCTGAGTCGTATCCCCTCAATCCAGAACACAGACATACAGGTAGACAGTTTTCCGGAGGCTAATTTTTTACATCTTACTAAAGTCTTAAGAAAACTCCCACCACATCCACACACACAGCAGGTCATATTAGCGGCAGGTATTTTCAACAGACACCAACAACCACACAAGACTTCCATTAAACAGTTACAGGGCCTGTGGAGGGCGGCCCGTATAGCTTTCCCCAAGGCCGCTATTCACACAGCGGCCGTTCATTTTTCGATGTCTTTGCCCGACCAGGAGCGGGCTAATCTGGAGGAACTTAATGAATACATTACGTCCCATGAGAATCCATTGTTTGAAGTAAGCCCGCGACTTTTCAAAGTTCAAAGGGACCACATACATTGGACAGCTGGGACAGCACAATTGATATTCGATCATTGGACAGAACAACTAGATCCAATGCAGTCATAACAGAAAAACCTCTTTGAAAAAATAAAGTGCACTGACTGAAAGCATGGATTCTCATGGGACCTAATGTAAAAGGGTAAGTCACACTAGTCGAAGGTCTCCAAGGTGATACAATGCACATAATTTTATCTTGAGGGTTTGTTTTGACGTTTTCCAGTATGTTCCAAATTCATAAGTTGCCGGTCAACGGGATCCCACTGTTTTCATCATCATCATCCTCATCAGCAATATCATGGTTTATTAATATGATTATTATTAGTATTATTATATCATAATAAAAAGATGACTAGAGTTATGGAGGTTTATTTCTTATTTTATTTTATTTATGTGTGGGTTGCAGTGGTTTTTTGTAGCACTTATTATTTTGATTGATTTTTCAATTTTTCATGGCACTTACCTCTTAGCACTTAACACTCCATATACTTGGCTCTCTTTATTTATTTTCATTTTTTCTAATTGGTCAGCCCTAATCATAACCTTTACCCGTATCTTCACTCCATCCCCATACCTCTACTCCCATTCTAACCTTAAACCCAACACCTCTCCCATACCTAACCCTAACCAAACACCTATCTTATACCTAACCTTAACCCAACACCTATCCCGTACCTAACCTTAACCCAACACCTCTCCCATACCTAACCTTAACCCAACACCTCTCCCATACCTAACCTTAACCCCACACCTTTCCCATACCTAACCTTAACCCAACACCTAACCCCAACCCTGACCCCAACCTAACACCTAACCCTAACCTCCGCCCCCTTCCCCTACCCCATTTTCCTACCCCAAACCCTTACCCTAACCTTGACCTACCCCTACACCTTTTCCTATCCCTAAACCCAACCTTTACCTTCCTCTTTCTCTCTTCTCTCTTCCCCCCTCCCCTCCTCCCCCCTCCACTGCACTACCCCTTCTTTTCTCTCTTTCCCCTTGTCTATTAATTAAATATATTTTTTAACACTTACCTTTATAGGATCCTTTTTCAATACTTACCGCTATCCATGTAGATTAGACAGTTCATTCCATCCATAGGGAGCTCCTGGAGACCTGCAATGCAGAAATCAAATAAATTTATAAATAAATAAATAATTATATCAATACATTAATTCCACCTACCTGGACTTATGCTTGTCACAATCCTCACACATTCTTTCTTCTTTCTTCTTTTTTGTTTACTGTCCCCATCCAGGTTTCTTTAGGCCCGTGCACCCAAAAGGGATTCATTCCCTTCATTAAACATCATTTATCATAAACCTAACCCTAACCCTAACCCCCAACCCTAACCCCACCTCCTAACCCCAACCCTAACCCCACCTCCTAGCCCTAACCCCAACCCTAACCCTAAACCCCAAATCCTAATCCCAACCCCTAATCCTAATCCCAACCCCTAACCCTAACCCCCAACCCTAACCCTAGACTCCTAACCCTAACCCTAACCCTAACCCTAAACCCTAACTCTCAGCCCTAAACATAACCGTGTTTCTAGCCCTAGGGTTTAGAGCCCTAAGCCTAACCCTAAAACTTAACCGTTAGCCCTAACCCTAATTCCCAGCCCTAAACATAACCGGAGATTTAAAGCACGTTCGTAACCCTAATTTTTCGAACCGTAAACCTAACTTTTAGCCCTAAACATAACCTTAGGCGTCGTCTGAGGTCGGAACCCTAATTTAGACCGACCTCCAACTCTAGAAGAGCGCTTTAAGCTCGTAACTCTAAATAGGCGATGTTTTTTCGTTCGTCGTGACGGTGGTGGCCGAAAACGAGGCCCGAGTGGCAGGCCCGTGCACAACGTTGGTTCTGGTTCACTCCCGGAGCCACGGTCTTTTCCCCTAACCTAACCCCTAACCCTAACCCTAACCCAACACCTCTCCCAACCCCTATCCTATACCTAACCTTAACCCAATACCTATCCTATACCTAACCTTAACCCAACACCTATCCCATACCTAACCTTAACCCAACACCTCTCCCATACCTAACCTTAACCCAACACCTAACCCCAACCCTAACCCTGACCCCAACCTAACCCTAACCTCCGCCCCTTTTCCCTTACCCCATTCTCCTACCCCAAATCCTTACCCTAACCTTGACCTACCCCTACACCTTTTCCTATCCCTAAACCCAACCTTTACCTTTCTTGTGTCTCTTTCCTCCCCCCCCCCCTCCTCTCCTCTACTGCACTATCCCCTCTTTTCTCTTTTTCCTCTGGCCTATTTATTCTAAAAAAATCATTACTTTTTAATACTTACCTTTATAGGATCCTCTTCCATACTTACCACCATCCATGTATATTAGACAGTTTATTCCATCCACGGGGAGTTCCTGGAGACCTGCAATGCAGAAAATAAATAAATTTATAAATAAATAAATAAATCAATACATTAATCAAACCTACCTGGATTTATGCTTTTTACAATCTTCATACATTCTTTTTTCCTTTTTTCTTCTTCTTCTTTTCTGTTTACTGTCCCCATCCAGGTTTCTTTAGGCCCGTGCACCTAAAAGGGCTACATTCCCTTTATTAAACATCCTTTATTTTAAACCTAACCCTAACCCTAACCCTAGGTCCATTTCAATACACAAACTTATAGTGTTCATAGGGGATGGTAATCTAAACCGTATCCCCTCAATCAAGAACACAGATATACAGATAGACGGTTTTCCAGAGGCTAATTTTCTACATCTCACCAAAGTCCTACGGAAACTCGCACCACATCCATACACACAACAGGTAGCACTAGCAGCAGGTATTCATAATAGACACCAACAACCACACAAGACGGCCATAAAACAGCTACAGGGCCTGTGGAAGGCGGCCTATACAGCTTTTCCCAAGGCCACAATTCACACAGCAATGGTACCATATTCGTGGTCTTTGCCTGATCAGGAGCAGCAGAATCTGGAGGTGCTCAATGACTACATTGTGTCTCATGAAAATCCATTACTTCCTGAGAGCCAAGATTTCTTTAAAGTAGAAAGGGATGGCATATGCTGGACAACCGACACAGCACAGGCAATATTTGATTACTGGGTAGAGCAACTAGACCCTTAACAACACAATTGCAATAGATGTACATAACTTCAGACAACAACCTTAATAAAAACCAATTTTAAGAACATAGAACATACGAACTCAAAAACATGGATTTTCATGAGACACAATGTAGAAAGGTGAGTACACCCAAATGCAAGGTCACCAAAGTTACAATATGTACATCTCATTCTTGAAGGTTCGAATTTACGGTTTTCATCATAATTCTGTATGGCACAGGTCTCCAGGATCCCTTTCTGGTTGAAGATCATTTCATTGTCATCATTATTATTCATTATTATTTATTATTATTATTATTTATATTAGTATTATCATTATTATGATTAGTGTTATTGTTTATTAATTTTATATAAATAAAAAAGACAAAAAAACAGAGTTATGGATATAGAATCTTTAAATTTCTTTTGGTGTGTGGTTTTGCGGTGATTACTATTTTTAGCACTTACCTTTTTTTTGATTATTTATCTTTTAGCATTTCTTTTAGCACTTATTGCTCCATACTCTTGTTTGAAATCTTTTTCTAGTACTGCAGCTATTATAATAATCTACTGTTATCTATCATTCCTGACCTCAACCTCTGTCCTTACCCCAATCTTACTTTTCTATTTTCAACCTGTACCTCAAACTAACACCTAACCTTAACCTCTGCCCTTATCCTCACCCTATCCCCTTACCCCAACCCTTACCCTAACCTTAACCCCTGCCCTTATCCTCTTACCCCAACTTTTGCCCTAACCTTAACCTAAACCCAACCCTAGGGTTAGGGTTAGGGTTAGGGTTGGTGCACTTTCGCATTTATCCCTATACCTAACCCTAAGCCTAACCCTAGGTGGCTAGCACCAGCCACACGACAATCCATCATGCACCTCACTGCACTCACACCAGATTACCTTCCTAATGTTTTAAATTTCTTAGAAAATAGTCTGGCTAACAGTTTGATAGAAAAAATACTCAAGTAATCTTGGCGCTGTAATTTTGCCACTATTACTGTCTATAATTATAACAATAAATAGGAGAAACTAAAATAAGATAGGGAAAGATAGTGTATTGCTGGTAGCTAAAAACCAAAACAAAGTTCTGACAGAGCGATAGCTGTGCAATAACATGCGTCGGCCCGTGCCTTTCCCTTGTCTCCCTATTCAAACTGCGCAGGTTAACACCCTGTGATGGGGGGAGTCATTGTATACTTTCAAAAACCTAATCCTAATACCTTGCTTTACATTTGTACAAAACCCCTAATAATAATTTTTTCGTAGAGGGATATTTCTTAATCCTAGCTAGTTTTAGTTATTAATTATTTGGGTACATTCAATTATTTATTTATTGATGTATTTATTTATTTACTTTGTTTAATATTAGTTTTTATATGTGCATATGTATATGCATATGTTTTGTTATATAGTATAACTTATATTATTGTATATTATTGTTATATATTCTTTTTGAAATGAAACAGTACATAACATTGAATATTAGATATTATTATTATTATATAATTTTTTTTAAATAAAAAACACCCTGCTGTGTGTGTGTGTGTGTATATATATTTTATATATATATATATATATATATATATATATATAACCTTACATTTTGCGAAAAACAAAAAGAAGGGGAATGAACATTTTGCCAAAGAAAAAGATTTTGGAGGGAAAAGGGAGGGCCCCTTTTCGACTCCCCGCCCCCTAATTAGTATATATACCAAATTTCAGAGCTCTAGAGTAAAAGTGTGCATTTGCACATATGTGCATTTTCATTTTGACCACACAACCCTAACCTAACCCTAACTTTCACATTTATCCTTATACCTCTGCTCTAACCCTAACCCTAACCAACTATGGGTGCAATACCATATCTCAGCCCCTGGTGGCGCTAGAGCTCCCAAACAGTGCAAACGATCCGGCGTTCTCTAAATAGTACATATACCAAATTTCAGCCTCCTAGGACCTGTAAAAACAAAGTGCACCCCACCCAATAGGGGGGTGCACTTTTGCATTTATCCCCTTATACCTAACCCTAACTCTAAATAGTATATATACCGAATTTCAGCCTCCTAGGACCTATAGAAACAAAGTGCACCCCACCCAATAGGGGGCTGCAGATTCGCATTTATCCCTTTATACCCTAACCCTAAGCCTAACGATGATGGAGAGCAGGAATGTTGAATCAACACAATGGGAAAATCCTCAGTGTCACAGCAGCATGTGATAGCAACACAAACTTTAAGGACTAGATGGAGTCTTTAACAGTATATATTAATAACTGCAAATCAAGATGCATGTCAAACTGAACCTATAGCTGCCATGAGATTTCCACTCACTGTGAACAATCCATAATGATGCTTTACGATATAAAGACACTGCATCTTACAGACTGGCCAAAAACAACCTGTCCTGAGTTATCAGGTAAGCTAAGACACTGTATGGACTGAAGCTGAAACAGATTAACATCCTTTACACAGACAACAATGACTCACCATGTTTGTGGTAAGGTTTTCAGGACATTAAAGAATACAAGCCCCCTCCAGAGTCCACAACCTTTATCAATGATGACAAGCAATAGAATGTAATCAAAACCATAGATGGTAATCAACTTCAGGAAGGCCGACACATCCACAGATGATTTATGGTAGTATTAATAGGGTCAGCAGCATTAAGTTCCTGTATGTATACCTGGTGGATGACCCATGGCTATTGTCAAGAAGTAAGAGCTGTATGTCTTTTGCTTTATATTTTGAGCAGTACAATGTATCTATTATTTTTAATTTGTTTATATATTATAATTATTTTATTTTGAACATAATATATATTTGGGAAATGTTTTTGCTTGAAAGGCATTCATGTGATTATAGTCTTTAAAATAAATGCTACACTTTTGATTTCTTCTAGGCAAAATGTCTTATGCAACCATTTACTTCCTTTGTGCTACTTTACATAAACATTTGATTAAACCAAATCAAAATTTTGGTCGACATTTTTGTCATTCTATCTATCTAAATATGTTGAGTGAGGAACAACAGAACACAGTACAGTACATAAATATCACACATTAATACAAATATATTCAGATCGTGGAATAGTAAACAATAGCAAGAAAGTGACCGCCAATTTTATACCTTGTTTAATAAAATGTATGTGTGCTATATTTCCTTCCAACAGAGATTTAGACCTGGTATCCTTAATCTGGAGAAAAACAGAAAAGTCTGACCTGGGGCCTATTGCACAAAACTAGAATAAGGGATTAAGCCGGGATATCTTGGTGATCCTGGCTCAATTTATCCGTGATCCGGTTGAACTAAAGCTGGATTAGGGGGCAGTACAATGTTATGGTATAAATTACCATGGAGATTTATTCTGTGGACCTAGCTCTTATTCTCCAGACCAGGCTAAGTTCCAGGATCTATTTAATCTCATCCCTTATGTCAGTCAGCAGTCACCACAAACGGAAACCAATAGTTATTCCACTGCCCACTATACGTTATCACATATAACTAGACCCACTGTCATTATTTAAATGTTTGTGATCATTAATTTCAATCATTTTGGATAAATTATGATTTTAAGTTGATGTTGCCATCATTAGATAATTTACAGTTTCCCATAGACTATAAGGCTATATATAAAATGATAGAATATTAGGGCCACAGAGGGAAAAAAAGAAAATTCAGACTTTGAGAATGAAGTCTTTAATAATATTGTAACCTGTTGTTTTAGAGGAGGACAGTTGTTAAAATAACAGCTGTGGGGCATTTTGTGAAATTGTTCTTCAGTATGGTTTCACAAACAAGGACATACTTAATCTTTTGGCACATCAGCATCACATTGTCATAAGTATCAGGACTGTAAAAAAATATGCATCTTTTCTGCAGAAAGAACCAGCCTCATAAATTTACAACTTTTTCCTTCTTCCTCAGTGTGGCCCTAATACTGTCGTATAAAATACACATTCCATTTAAATATAAAAACACAAAGTGTAACATTATGTTCCTTTATTGAATAAGGATAAAACAAAGCAGGTAAACCATCAGCTCCTTTTGAAACTGAAGTCACACAGTGACTCTACAAGATGATGGAAAGCACAGAGTCAAAGCATATTATACAACAAAAGGATAAATACACATTCAAAAGGACTGTACTGTATATATAACATACCCCACATGTCTGCACACTGAACTAAATGCAGGACAAATCCATACACATCAACTGAACAGACAAATGAATGGATGCAGTAGCCTCCCTGCAAGTATATTACACACAGTATACAGCACAAACATCATAAGAGGCCAAATGGACACCGCAGGACATATTTAACCAAAATTGAAAGAACACATACAAACTAAAATCATTCAACACACATTGGTCCCTCAGCAGCCGACCACTGTCGTCATCAGGGAAGATTGCCTGATTGTCCCAGTCCATGGCTGGTGGCACTCTGGGGGCCCTCTCCTTCCTCAGGCAGGCCACATTGTGGAGGACAATACAAGCCACAGTAATGTCACATGCCCTCACAGGGCTGACCCTTAATTTGTGAAGGCAGTGAAAGCGTGCCTTCAGGAGGCCAAAGGCCATTTCAACTCTGGCCCTGGTTTGGGCATGGGCGTGGTTGTAGGCCTGCTGTGCTTCCTGGGGGTCTGTGAAAGGTGTCAGGGTGTATGGCTTCCAGCCTTTTCTCCTGTCTCCCAGCAACACACCAGAGAATTCACCTGTCAACACAAAATCTCATCATTACTACCTCATAGTGATATTATTGACACAGCCATGATGTAAAAAGTGGTTATTAATAGGGGTTGTGTGGCTCACCTTGTGATAGGTGTTGATAGATTTCAGAGACCCGAAAGATTCTGGAGTCAGAATCATTTTATCATTCTATATATCTATCTATTTTATCTATCATTTTGCCACAACATTGCTGATCACACAGTCAGCATTGCAGACAATTTGAATCATAAGATGAGGAATATTAAACCAATAAATGCACATCACTGGCAAGGCAGTGTTCATCAATGGACAATATCAAAAAGTTATGTTCACCTGAACATTAATGCTGTGAAAGGATTTCCTATTCACAAAATCCGCCTCATGGGCACCTGAGGGGACTTTTATCCTTATGTGTGTGTAGTCCAGTGCACCAATGACATTGGGGAAACCTGTCACACAAAGTAATGAGTATCCTACTATGAGTGTTACTAACTGTTGTCCTGTAATTTGTAGATCCTCTTACCTGCAATCCTATAGAACTCCTCTTTGATGTCACAGAGTCTTCTGTGGCCAGGGAAGGAGATGAAGACATCTGCTAATGCTTTAATAGCCAGACACACACTCCTTATTGTGCGGCAAATTGTGGCCTTGTTCAGCTGTTCTGCACTGAACTGTAGCTGTTCTGCACCCCCACTGAGTACAGGAAGGTTCCACTAGCAAAAAAGCACAAGGCCACACAAACCATTTGCTCAACACTCAGTGCATGACTCCGTGCTGTGCGGTGCTTAACCCTGGGACCCAGCAGTCGGCACAGATACCTGATGCCATCTGCAGAAAACCTGTATCTTTCGTATAGATGGTCATCAGGGAAGGCCAGTGGGTCCAACCAGTCCCTGAAGACCCTCTCTTGCCTGAAGGCTCTTCTGAGCACAAGTGCTTCTTCATCCACCACATCTCGCAAGAATGGGCACGCCATTGTCAGAGCAGAAAGGAACACACCATTTTGGGCCTTCATATAGGCTAGTGGCCACACCTGGAATTGGTTGGGTGGGCAAAAGGGGGCGGTGCCTTATAACGATGCTTATTTGTACTGATTGCTGGGTAAAATAAAAAACAACCTACTAACGATGCCGCTGGTCCTGTGCGCTCACAATGGGAGCTCATATGTCATGGCTCACTTGACAATAATTGACCTTATATTTTTTATTTTCCCGGGTTCTCTGAAGGCCTGAGCTGACCAGCTATCACCGGTATTCACTGAGATATTCAACCACTCACTGGAACAGTCTGTTGTCCCCTCATGCTTCAAACAGTCCACCATTGTTCCTGTACCGAAGAAACCCCAGCCCACCTGCCTCAACGACTACCACTGTCACTTTAACTCTGGACTTGCACAGCACAGTGCCACTTTATACACTATTACACACCATACTGCACCTGGACACTTTAAGGACAATCTTGATTTGATTTGATTTATTTTAAGATGTCATCTTCTTGGAGCTGGGGGAGGAAAGGAGAATAATGATTAATACATTTGTGTTAGTTAGCATTTAGTGTACATTGAAGGCATAACTCACCTCCCGCTCAAGTTTTTTTTATTTCAAGGTCCAGTTTCCTAATTGTCCTCTTTTTTATTTCGGACTCCAGTGCAAGATTTTCCATCTTTTTTTTCTTGTACTGGATGTCTATATCTGCCAGTTCTATTTGGCGCCGGAGGTGGTTGCCATACAACCGTCTGATAGTTTGTGAGCTCTGTGTGAACACAATACAATTAGTGCAGAGGGAATTTGGCACAATGTAGTGTCTTTCCATTAATACGCACTATGTTGCCAGGCTGGCTTTCCCACTGTACAGCATCTGGGTCCTGTTACAGAAATGAGATTTTGTGAGGGCTCCAAATGATTACTCCTCACCATTGTAGACTGAATAGTACCATCACAAGCTTGACATGATACCTCATGCCTTCTGGAATCCAGAGAGATGGTCTCCTCATCATCATCGCCGTAATGTGCTGTTGCTGCTGCACTGGGGCCGTCACCCTATTACATTTAACCAAATTCATATTAATGCTAGTAGACAAGACATGCCAGGCCTACAGTATGCCTTTGATGGAGTACTCACTGGATCAGCATCGTCTGGTGCTTGTGCTGGTGGCTCTAACAGGAACACTGCGCTGCCAGACACTGCAAGGCAATAGGCAAACCAAAGTCAGACAGTCCAAATGGATTCAATATGAATGTGGTTGTGTCCCATGTAGAGATGGAAGGATATGACTTGTATGAAGTGGGTGGCATCTTGGGAGGGACCTATGCTTGTCTCTTTCCCCCCAGGGATCCCCTCCAACATGGGCCTGCCTTTATTAAGCTCCAAGGCTATGTCCTCTGCTGGGGTGAGGTCAGCTTTTGGTGACCCACCACCTGTGCCTTGTTTGTGGGTATTCTTTTTCACTGCTAAAACAGTACAGACAATGTGTGAGCAGGCACCTTCTGGGTACAATATATGCTTGTGCATTGTTAAGTATTAGTCAGGGCCCTTACCATTCTGCAGAATGTTCTTATATTTGATTTTGACTTGCTGCCATGTCCGTTTTGGCCGGGTCATGTTTAATATACATCACACACACACCAAACACGAAAAGAGACACTTTCTTTATCACACAAGAACATTCAATGGAGTCAGTGAGCAAGCGACCTTGGGTCCTTTGAAAGGCGCTATATTAATTAAAGTGATTATTATTATTGTTGTTATTATTATTATTATTATTATTATTATTATTATTATTAGCTCATCTATTTATTCAATTAAATTTATATAGCTCTTTTCACAAATTGTTTCATTGTTTCAAATCAGCTTTACATTAATAAAAGCAGAACGCACAGAAAAAATCGGTGGACAACCTAAGAAGCAGAGTACAAAGGCTAAGATTAAACCGTACTAGTGAGCGTAGTAATAATGTAAATTATTATCAAAGCCTTGTACAGTGTGATGGAGTTACTTTACACAATTTCACACATATCTGCAGTCCATTTCAATTAAAAATTCAACTGTTTCATAATCCGAGTACAACTGCGTTTTTGGAGATGTGACTATTAACTATTTGGATTGTAATTGTGATGTTTTTAGCGGAGCGGTGAGTGTGTAATTGTGCACTACTTACGCATTCAGTCAGTCTGCAATACTTTGCCACACTTTTTCTCTTTGCTTGATCACAGTGGCGGTGTTGCCTTTCTTCTTAATTATGTCTTTTACATCCTCGTATGCCTCCGTGAGGATTTGTGCCTCCGACGGGGAAAAGTACGCTGCTCCAGTGAATCTGTGATTGGTGGCGGGTCTATTTTAGTGAGCCGTGAACGCGCAGATATCCAGGATTGGTTTCACCTGGCTTTATTGAATCCGTGTCTGCTCATCCTGGCTTGGTCTTTGTGCAACCAATTAAGCCTGGACGCACTTGTTTTGGATTCATTGAGCTAAGCTGTCATTTATCCTGGATGTCTTAATTCTACTTTTGTGCAACAGGCCCCTGGAGTGTGACTGGAACCGTTTGGTGAGTGACACTTTCTTTGGCAATAGGATAAAAATGTTTGGGAGCATTGAGTCTTGTTGTGCACAAAAAACACATGTATGGGAGCATTGGCTATTGCTGGCAACAAGATGGTGAGATTGTTCTTTTAAATTATTTTTCTGTTTGTTCTTTTATAACCACAAAAACAGCCTTCTTCCATCTTAGAAATATTGCCAAGCTGAGAAACATCCTGTCTGTATCTGATGCTGAGAAGCTAGTTCATGCTTTCATGACCTCTAGACTGGACTATTGTAATGCATTACTAGGTGGTTGTCCTGCATCTTTAATAAATAGGCTACAGTTAGTCCAAAATGCAGCGGCCAGAGTTCTCACTAGGACAAGAAAGTATGACCATATAACCCCAATTTTATCATCTCTACACTGGCTACCTGTTGTTTAGAATTGATTACAAACTGCTGCTACTTACGTACAAGGCTCTTAATGGTTTAGCTCCCATGTATCTAACTAGTCTTCTAACACGTTACAATCCTCCACGCTCTCTGAGATCACAAAACTCAGGACTCCTGGTAGTCCCCAGAATATCTAAGTCTACTAAAGGCGGAAGAGCGTTCTCTTATTTAGCTCCCAAACTCTGGAATAGTCTTCCTGATAGTGTTCGGGGCTCAGACACACTTTCACAGTTTAAATGTAGATTGAAAACTCATCTCTTTAGTCAGGCGTACACATAATACATCCCATAAATATTGTGCACTATCACACTAGACTTGCACATTCTTATGAACAGCAGATATGTTAATCGCTCTGCACTGCTCTTCTCTTCTCTTTTTCTACCCATGCTGAGACACCCATGCTATGATCGTCTTCCGTGCGTTGAAATTTTTGGACCTCCACTGAGACAAGGCTGACTCTGTGAGAACCCTGAGACATCTACAGATCTACCGGCTCCAGTTGGACTCTGTGATACTTGTATATTTGTAACCACATCATCTAGTGTCACCCATATGAGGATGGGTTCCCCTTGAGTCTGGTTCCTCTCAAGGTTTCTTCCTTTACCAATCTAAGGGAGTTTTTCCTTGCCACTGTTGCCTGAGCCCCTCAGACTTGCTCATTGGGGACAAATACACATACACACATACATACATACATACATACACACTGTGAACTGTATATATCTTGAATTTTTATTATATAAATTCTTTATACTTCTCCTTACGTTTATCTTTTGTTCTATGTTTATGTTCTGTAAAGCTGCTTTGTGACAATGTCCATTGTAAAAAGCGCTATACAAATAAACTTGAATTGAATTGAATTGAATTATTTATGTAAGGAAATTAGAAGAGATATAAGATTTATCAATTGCAGAGAACTGCTCAAGCCTTTATTCTGAAAAACGGCATTTGGCAGATTCCCTTATCCTGTCAGAGATGCAGTTGTCATAATGAAATGATAATGAAAAAAAAACATTCACGGGGAAAAAAAACACAAAAACAAGAAACATGGCTAAACAAAGCGGTTACATGATGATTAACAGGCAATTAGGAACAGGTGGGTCCAGGTGTAAAACACATGACACCACACGCTCCACGAAGGCCCACTAAAGTTCCAGCAGGGAATGTTGAAGCAGAGTCCTGATATATCCAGAGTATTGTTTAAAAGTGCTTTGATGACTATCAATGAGCAGATCAATACCGGTTCAGTAAGACAGACTAAGGATACAATCAGTCTAAAACTTTGTTGGGAGGAAATATAGCATACATACATTTTATCTTATACAAAGTCTGAAATTGGCCTCCACACCCCTGCTCTCCGGAGTGATCTTTGTACCTTTTGTTAATCTCCATTGAGTTTGCTAAACCAATATCTAAATATTTGTGACTGTAACATAAATGATATGTTTGTATTAATGTGTGTTATTTATTACATATACCAGATAAAACCACAACACAAACTCCATTTCCCAGCAAACACAGCAGCCTACTAACATCTTTGTCTTTGCTCATGTTTGTATCCACTGTTTTGTTTTGGATATCCTACTTGCTGATTGCTTGACTTTGGTCTGTTTATCACAGAGATTTTACGTTACATTTTGGAATTGTATTCCTGGTTAAACAGAACACTTGCACTTGCGTCTAACTGGTCTAACAATATGATAAATTATCGTTCCTATAAAAGCTCATCCACACAGCCTTGTATAATGGATGGTATTGTACTGTACAGTGTTGTGTAGAGTCTAATGTCTGACTCTTTAAAATGTATCATTGTGTTTGTTTTTTTCTCACTCAACATTTCTGTAGTGAGGAATGACAATAAAAATTAATTTAAGTTTAAGCTCAAAAACTACTACTTTTATTTACTTCATATTATTATTATTATTATTATTATTATTATTACAGTTTTGTACAATTGCTGACAGTTTTCTCAATACATTTAACAAGTTTCCTAAACTCTTAACATGGTTAACACAACATCTGTCTTTGTAGGCTATACAATTAACACTTTTTTTTTTGTTGTTGCTTTGGTACAAAATGCATACAGTTAACACCAATTTAAAATGCTTGAACTTCTTTTACACACAAGCTCAACCAAGACCAAAATAATGTAATTTTACAGTCAAATTTACAAATGCTTTCACACTGTATGTCAGAACAGATAACATCATGTTCTAAACATAACTTATATAGACTAAAGTCAAAGTGAACAGCTGTTCATATTGTGAATTGAAAGACAAATATATTCCCTGTATTTTATTCCATTGCTAATGAGAAACAGCTTATTGCAGTTATGCAAATATATAAATCACAGCTGATTCCCATCTAGGAACCACACTCAGGTGTTGAGTTTTTTGATCATATATGATCATATGTTCTAAAAGAGGACTCTTTGGGCTGATCTTGTGTGGAAAAGGAACAATATAGAGCAACACAAAGAGGGAAAGAAAGAAAGAATGAAAGAAAGAAAAAAGCCTGCACGAGGGAGAGGAAGACGAGTACCAGGACAAGGGAGAGGAGTTAGAATGTGTGATGGCACTCAAAGAAGGACCAGAGCTAGGGTAACTGATCAAATAAGAGCTACTGTACTCTCATTGACCATGTCATAAACCACGAGCTATCATTCCCACGATGCCTTGCCAGAGAAGATATCAGGTGTGATGTGGATGAGAACATGTGGCCAAATGCAGAAGACCGGGCAGATCAGAAGATTTTTTATTATAATTCCGGTGCTTTTTCTGCTTGTATATCTATCTTGCAGTAATGTCCTTTTGCAAATGAAGTCTTTACTGCAGCAATTCTGTGTCTGTATTTTTTTTTACATAAACTGTACATTTTATAAAGCTACTCTGAGATGGTCATTCATTTTTTGTTTTGAATTTCTGCAGCAAAAGAAACAAAACGCATGCATTTACTAAACCCAACAAAACAAAAATGTAGAGAGGCTTCAAAAGAAACTACAGTGCAAAACACAATCTATGATCAAAACAATATACTGTCTATTGTATAAGGGCAGACCTGACACATAAAATAATGCAGTTTCTGTAATTTCAGCTGATGATAGTGTTTTTTTGTCATTTTGTTATGATTGACTAAATGTTCCTGTTGGAAGAGAACATGTGTTAGTGTTTTGAATAATTATTTGATTTTAAAACATCTTTGCAGTGTTTTGTTAGACATAGTGTAAGCAGGGCTCTCAAGTTTTGAAGACAGGCAAGAGTGACATCTCCAACCCCCCTGTGGGACCCCCCCGCCCTTTTTTGGACTCCTTTATCATTTGTAATGTTGCTCCCATATAAAACAGTTCGGCTCAAGCCCAGACATTTTTAGGGTCATGATTGAGGACAATGTCCCGTCCAGAGACAAACTGTTTCGTGTTGAGGTTTTGTTCAAACCGACCATCGAAAATATCCTCGCTAATGAATATGTTTTTTTTTCATTGGTTATTGCGTTAAATCTTACCCAGATACAATAGTGCTATTTTCTGATTGGCTGATAAGTGTCAGGCTCGACTAAAAGCTCCAGGGGAGACGCACTTGACTGTCACTCTCAATGCGTGACACGTGACAGCCCTGATGTAAGCATTCCAATGTTGCTACAAATTTAAAGTGGCCTTGAGATACTGAATTAGTGTCACACAATTGTTAGTGTTACTTTATTGTAAACGGTTATGAATGCACTGTTTATGCCTTCTATCCACAGAGAAGAAGGCTAACATTAGACACTCCGAAGAGGTCAAGATGATTCTGCTGAAATTCTTGTTTCCTTTTTTCTAAATTAAAGTAAATGTCTTTACACTGTATTCAATCTAGCCATGGGGGTCACAGTCCAGTGACTTCTGTGCCGGTCCCAAGCCCGGATAAATAGAGAGGGTTGCGTCAGGAAGGGCATCCGGCATAAAACATTGCCAAATCTAACCATGCGAGTTGTCAGTAAGAATTTCATACCGGATCGGTCGAGGCCCGGGTTAACAACGACCGCCATCGGCGCCGTTGACCTACAGGGCGCCGGTGGAAATTGGGCTACTGTTGGTCGAAGGAGTAGAGGAGGGAGGAGAGTGCACAGACAGAGAGAGAAGAGGAAAGGTAAGAGTGTAGGACTGAGAATAGGGACTCTGAATGTTGGTACTATGACAGGGAAAGGTAGAGAGCTGGCTGATATGATCGAGAGAAGGAAGGTGGATATACTGTGTGTACAGGAGACCAAGTGGAAGGGTAGCAAGGCTCGTAGTATAGGAGCAGGATTCAAGCTGTTTTATTATGGTGTGGATAGTAAGAGAAATGGGGTAGGTGTGGTCCTGAAGGAGGAGTTTGTGAGGAATGTTCTGGAGGTGAAGAGAGTGTCAGACAGGGTGATGAGTCTGAAGTTAGAGATTGAAGGGGTGATGTTGAATGTTGTTAGTGGTTATGCCCCACAGGTAGGTTGTGAGTTAGAGGAGAAAGAGAGATTCTGGTGTGAATTCGATGAGGTGATTGAGAGTATTCCCACGGGTGAGAGAGTGGTGATAGGAGCGGATTTTAATGGACATGTTGGTGAGGGGAACACAGGTGATGAGGAGGTGATGGGCAAGTTTGGAGTTAAGGAAAGGAACCTTGAAGGACAGATGGTAGTAGACTTTGCTAAGAGGATGGACATGGCTGTGGTTAACACTTATTTTCAGAAGAGGGAGGAACATAGAGTGACTTACAAGAGTGGAGGTAGGAGAACACAGGTAGACTACATCCTTTGTAGAAGAGGCAATCTGAAAGAGATTAGTGACTGTAAAGTGGTAGTGGGAGAGAGTGTAGCCAGACAGCATAGGATGGTGGTGTGTAGGATGACTCTGATGGTCTGTAAGAGGAAGGGGTCAAAGATAGAGAAGAAAACTAAGTGGTGGAAGCTGAAAAAGGAGGAATGTTGTGAGGAATTTAGACAGAAGTTGAGACAGGCTCTGGGTGGTCAGGTAGTGCTGCCGGATGACTGGGAAACTACAGCAGAAGTGATCAGGGAGACAGGGAGAAAGGTGCTGGGTGTGTCATCTGGAAGGAGGAAAGAAGATAAGGAGACTTGGTGGTGGAATGAGGAAGTTCAGGATAGTATCCAGAGGAAGAGATTAGCCAAGAAGAAGTGGGATATGGACAGGACTGAAGAGAATAGGCAGGAATACAAGGAGTTACAGCGCAGAGTGAAGAGGGAGGTGTATAAGGCCAAGCAGAAGGCATATGAAGAGTTGTACACTAGGTTAGACACTAGAGAAGGAGAGAAGGACTTGTACAGGTTAGCTAGACAGAGGGATCGAGATGGGAAGGATGTGCAGCAAGTTAGAATTATTAAGGATAGAGATGGAAGGGTGCTCACAAGTGAGGAGAGTGTACAGAGGAGATGGAAGGAATACTTTGAGGAGCTGATGAATGAGGAAAATCAGAGGGAAAAAAGAGTAGAAGGGGTGAACTCTGTGGAACAGGAAGTAGATAAGATTAGAAAGGATGAAGTCAGGAAGGCTTTGAAGAGGATGAAAAGTGGAAAGGCAGTTGGTCCTGACGACATCCCGGTAGAGGTCTGGAAGTGTCTAGGAGAGGCAGCAGTGGAATTTTTAACTAGTTTGTTCAACAGGGTATTAGAAAGTGAGAGGATGCCTGAGGAATGGAGAAGGAGTGTGTTAGTGCCGATCTTTAAGAATAAGGGTGACGTGCAGTGTTGCAGCAACTATAGGGGGATAAAGTTGATGAGCCATACAATGAAGTTGTGGGAAAGAGTAGTGGAAGCTAGGTTAAGGAAGGTGGTGGAAATTTGTGAGCAGCAGTATGGCTTCATGCCCAGAAAGAGCACAACAGATGCAATTTTTGCTCTGAGAATGTTGATGGAGAAGTATAGGGATGGTCAGAGGGAGTTGCACTGTGTGTTTGTAGACTTAGAGAAAGCGTATGACAGGGTGCCAAGAGAAGAGCTGTGGTACTGTATGAGGAAGTCAGGAGTAGCAGAGAAGTATGTCAGAGTGGTGCAGGACATGTATGAGAGGAGCAGGACAGTGGTGAGGTGTGCTGTAGGTCAGACAGAGGAGTTCACAGTGGAGGTGGGACTGCATCAGGGATCGGCTCTGAGCCCCTTCCTGTTTGCTATAGTGATGGACCAGTTGTCAGAGGAGGTCAGACAGGAGTCTCCTTGGACGATGATGTTTGCAGATGACATTGTGATCTGTAGTGAGAGCAGGGAGCAGGTGGAGGAAAACCTGGAGAGGTGGAGGTTTGCGCTGGAGAGAAGAGGAATGAAAGTCAGTCGTAGTAAGACTGAGTACATGTGTGTGAATGAAAGGGAGGGAAGTGGAACAGTAAGGTTACAGGGTGAAGAGGTGAAGAAGGTACAGGAGTTTAAGTACTTGGGGTCAACAGTCCAGAGTAATGGAGAGAGTGGGAAAGAAGTAAAGAAGCGAGTGCAGGCAGGTTGGAGTGGGTGGAGAAAGGTGTCAGGAGTTCTGTGTGATAGGAAAATATCAGCAAGAATCAAGGGGAAGGTGTACAGGACAGTGGTGAGACCAGCCGTGCTGTATGGTTTAGAGACAGTGTCACTGAAGAAGAGACAGGAGTCAGAGCTTGAGGTAGCCGAACTGAAGATGTTGAGGTTCTCTTTGGGTGTGACAAGACTGGACAGGATTAGGAACGAGTACATCAGAGGGACAGCCCATGTTGGACGTTTGGGGGACAAAGTTAGGGAGGCGAGATTAAGATGGTTTGGACATGTTCAGAGGAGGGAGAGTGAGTATATTGGTAGGAGAATGTTGGACATGGAGCTGCCAGGCAGGAGGCAAAGAGGAAGGCCAAAGAGGAGGTATATGGATGTAATTAATGAGGATTTGAAGCTAGTGGGTGCAAGTGTTGAGGATGCAGAAGATAGGGTTAGGTGGAGAGAGATGATTCGCTGTGGCGACCCCTGAAGGGAAAAGCCGAAAGAAGAAGAAGAAGAGTCTTTACACTGTATTCCAAATTTCCCATTCACAACATTCATTTCTTTAGCATCATGTTCTGTGTAGGCAGTGAGTCACATTTTATACTATAACAGAATCATACAGTGTCCAGTAATCCATCCAAATGAACATAAAGGGAAAAAAAGAAAATCTTAAAATCACACAAGTCCATAATGAAGTAAAAGATCAGAAGTCAAAAAATGTGACAGGTTCACATGGCAAACACAACTTGCTTTTGATTGGAGTTCAACCTATTTCTCATTCCTTTATCCTTAGATCTACGGATGACAGACGTCCCTAACATAGATCCATTGTAGCGTCCCTTGTTTTATTTGATGTACTTCAGTAGATAAAGGTGAGAATTCTTTATGTGTCCAAGGAAGAACAAAGATGTGATCATCAATATGCTGATTAGACTTTCCAGAGCAAGGGCAATACAGTCTCAGCACAGAACAACTCTGTGTTTGTAAAAAGAAATCAGTTCCAGAAAGTTCTCAGTTGCTCCAAAAGTACAATCTAAAAACCGAGCCAACAGAAGAAAATCGAGTAGAATAGTGGTTAAGGGTTTGATTTTTTTGGCCGTGTGACAAGCACTTGCTCATACAGTATACTGTATTGTACATATTTTATCCTGTTCATATTATGAGAGTCCACAATATAAAGGGCAAGAGAGAGATTGTCAGTTGGGAGAAATGCTGCTTTTTAGCTTCAACTTCATTCACCACACTTCATGCTTTTTATTTATAATGAGTTTGGTCATCATTTTATACTGAATCTGATACAAGAACTGAATCTAATGCATGAAATAAGACTAGAAAAATTATTAACTTAAATAAGCATGAAAAAATTCTCTGTTGTGACTATTGATCCTGTGCTGTCACTCCTGATTATCTAATAAAGAAAACGAACCAAGAAAAAATCATGAAAGGAACATTAGTGGGCAAAAAAATATTTTTAGTTTGAGTGAATGAAGACATTGCACAGGTTTGCTTCCACAACATAAACTATTCTATAATTGAAAATAAGTGAAGTATCTGATGTCAAGCCCTAACGTTCAGACTTGATTTTGTAACGCAGCACTAGATAAGTGGCTAACCGAAGAGCGAGGAAGAAAATCCCTAACACTATGAAGTCCATGTAGAGTTTTGCGTCTTCTACATTCAACAGCTGCAACACCTCCTCGGGCTTCTGGAACTTACAGACAGGGCCAGGGCATTCCAAATCTGTTCGATTCATACCATAAATGGATAGGATCACACCCTCAAAGCCATACCTGTGGAAGCATGAGTTAAACTGCATTATACCATAGCTCTCATTTGGAATTCTCAATTCTGATTGGTCAGAAGAACTTCATTAAGTTACTGTAATAGCACAGCTCAGTGTTCTGTGAGGAGATTTTTTTTAATCAATATTGTAAGGAGTCCCCAGTGTTAGAAATTGGTAATAGTCAGAGTTTAGACTGTTCCTTTATGCTTTCTAACACTGGAAAGATGTGAGGATTGACCTGCTGCTTTTTATAATGTAACTGCAAACAGGACTCTCTTGTTTGTTGGGCATAATATACATAATATACATAATAATACTTAAATTAAACTATAAATAGATCAAATATCTTTAATACATTTAATACATACAAGTTACTGTTAGCAAGTGACTGTGGCATAAGAGGGATAAAACACCTTGCAGTTTCAGGATAATAATAGATCAATGTCTGATTAAAGTAAAACTGCTTTTCAACATCATAAAAAAAAAGATACTTAAGAAAAAAATAAATATATATCAAAAACGTAGCAGAGTATGGTGTAACCCTGGCAACCACACACTATTTTTATGCTCACATTTATATTTAATCTTTATATCTATTTATATTTACCTGTAATATTTTCACTGAAACTTTTATTTTCATCAGTTTTATTTTATTATTTATCAGTTGCCATCTAAATGTATCAGTATGGCCTCAAATGGTCAAATAAAGTCAGAAAGAAAAGAGAATTAAACTTAGACATTTGGCATCCTGTAGCCCCAAGTGAGGCATTAGTTATTAAAAAAAATATTTACATTAGTTAATAAAAAAACTTTAATAACTGAAGCAGATTTTTTGGATCTGTGGCTGCAGTTGCAGGACTGTAAAGTTATTTTAAGGTCTACATTAAATAATAGATTTTTTTTTATTGAATCCAAACATGTGGATTTAGTGTAAGTTAGCAGGCCACCATGTCTAAATATACTAAATGGAGCTTTGTGGATTAGTTCTGCTACAGTATGAGATATTACATTATAATTACAGTATGAAGGCTGCTACTGACCTGACATAAGAAACATAGGAGCTCCACTGTAGGTATTTTGGAATGGTGTCAAAGTTGACAAAGTAGCCAGAGAAAAGCAAGACTGGAATGGCTGTCACTGGCCCTGCGAATGTAGCCACCTACAAAAAAAAAAACAGTGAACTTAAAAAATACTTTTGAAGAATCAGAATGGCTTTTGTATATTTGATGTAATTACTCACCTGCAGTGAGGTGGAAGCAGCTCCAATGAGTAGGCCCAGAGACTGAGCCACCAAGGCAACGGAGGTGCATAAGGCAATGAAAAGCAAAAATCGGCTACCTTCTGGAGGCTGCCTTGTCATCCAGTACACTATACTACAGTACAATATGGGACATATGACCTGTGTGTGGTGGAGGGTGAAGAGAGAGAGAGAGAGAGAGAGAGAGAGAGAGAGAGAGAGAGAGAGAGAGAGAAAGATGGTGAGAGGAAGCTTTCACTAGTAGCTATTTTGACGTTGAGTAAACGTCCCCGGGTTTACTCAACCTTTTTTACTAGGTTTTTTACTAAACCTTCATGTTTTGAAATATATATGTTAATATAATATAATATTCAATCGGTAATAAAATGAAATAAAATATTCAGATGAATCTACCGTAATCTACCTCAACAGACAACGATTTATCAGGAAAGGATTACTGTGTCATAGCAATGCAACACCCCTAGCTGGAACTACTACAAATATATTGTGAGTTGCCTTTAAGTTGATGTGCAGAATAGACAGGATAGGCCTTTTTTACTTCTAGACTTTTTACATGGACATAATGAATAGAATCATGGTTCTATCTTACCTCCACCATGGGCAGGTGAGCACTGGCCCAGATTGGACTAAAGGATAAATAAACAGCTCATAGAAGTGACTATGCAGCCAGAGGAAATTTCACTGTAAGGAATTTCAATGTAAGGATGAAGCACATGGTAGGAGGTCTTTAAACTGTTTAATGCACAATATTAATCTTTGGGGTGGAGCCTTGTTGTGCCAGGCATGGTCACCATAGCCAGCAATGCCAAACACATGCAATAAACTCCTTATAGATAGAAGGACATGGCTATGGCCATATTTAGATAGCAGTTCCAGCAGGCTATCAACTAGGAAGCAGACCAGCTGGGATGCATCCAACCTCCTTGAACATTAAAAAAGCAGTCACACAATAAACAAAGAAAGAGCCAGTAATGTTGCTAGAGAGAGGGGCAAGAGCTCTAACTAGCTCTAACTCTAACTCCCCCCAACACCCCCTGCCCCCGCCTTAACAGAAATAAATAAATAATTAAAATATATTGAGAAGTGTGTCAACCGGTAACTGGTTAGAACTGAAGGTGACCTGTTTGGCCTTTAAATTCTTCCTATTTGTATTGATCTATTCCATCCATATAAAGGCAATCAGCTTCATAAATCACCAGAGTGGCAAATGGTTTTAAGAAAACAATATTTTACTCAGAATCTATGAAAATGGGCTCACTGTCAGTTAGTCATGTTGTCAAATGATACATACATCCAAGAGAGTGGCACTTGTGCTCAGAGGATGTGCAATAGATCTGTAAAATCAGTGTACTGTTGGGTGTGGTTATTCGTAGTGGAACTAAACAGCCATACTTCATTTCTCTGGTCAGGCCTTAGCCTGTGTGTATATTCATGCACAAGAAGTTATATATGTGTTAAAAATCCAGGTTACAACAATTACAATCAACATATATATATATATATATAACTTTCTAAGATGTCTTGTAAATTATGTGATTATTACTGTAATTATAATTAAGTCTAGAAACACATTTTAGATATTATACACTGTCTTCCATATGTATAGTATATAGCATTTCTAGAATAAATAATATTAACGCCATACCTGAAATGGGATATCAGCCACGGTCTTGGCTAGGTAGTAGGCCTTTAAACTGTACCAGTAGTTCAGATGCTCCCTTAGAAACACTGACATCTCCAGAGGAACTGGGAAAGTAGCACAGAATTACCCAATTGATGAGAATTTTCACAATATAACCATTTATAGCCAACATGATTTTTCTTGATATCCAAAAAAAAAGTAAACTTAATCACAATTTTTACATTATTGCCATGCAGCAATGGTAAACATAAATACATGATATATAATGTCATGGTAGTGTCATGGTAGTTTTATTAATTGCATGGATAATGTAAAACCGAAGCAGAACAAAAGTCCTTACATGTGAGGACAGTTGGCATTAATGCACCAAACATAATGAAGAGCATGGAGAAGAAGAGGAATCCATTATTGTTGAACACTTTGCTGGCATCATTGCCAATGTTTAGGTACAGCAGGCCGATCAGTACTCCAATAGACAAGTGTGACATCACCCTCAGGTGGGTCAGCACCTGGACACACAATTATAAATCCTCAAATATGAATGAAGATTTGCTAAATATATAACATGTAGTACATAGAATATACATGAATGTACATAGAATATACTTAGAATATACATAATTCTAAGAAATCTTACCATGTCTCTATATATTGTGATAAAAGTTCTTTTGAAAAGAATGCAGAACTGTGTGAGCGTGCTGGTGGCAAAAGTATGTTTTTCAGTGTGTCCTGAATCCTGTACCAAAAAAAAGAGGTGTAAAGCAGATCAGTGCAATGGTTAACTACACCAGGTTACGTATGTAACCCGGTTCCCTGAGAAGGGAACGAGACATAGCGTCAGTGTTGACGCTATGGGAATGCTTCTTTGAGGAAGTTGTGTCTGAAGCTCTGTGTGCACACACGCCATTTTAATGGCTCGGAAAGGACACGTGACGGAGTAATTACTCGCCAGTAAGTCCATATAAGGGCATCTAAGTCACACTGCTCCAGCTTTTATTTGTTGGAAGGAAGCGTGAACGGACGCCCGGGGCGTGGCCAGCAACGCAGCGTCTTGTTCCCTTCTCAGGGAACCGGGTTACATACGTAACCTGGTGTAGTTCCCTCGACGCTGCGTCAGTGCTGACGCTATGGGAACACCAATACCCACGCCGCCACGCACCGGTTGATGACTGTGCCAGAGGCCGTGAAAGAGCACGAGCAAACTGAAAACAGCACATCACAGGCCCCGCAGTACCTGGGACCCTGGAGTGGGGTCCAAGTCCAGGTCATAGAATCTGATAAAGGTGTGCGGAGATGACCATCCTGCCGCAGCACAAATATCTTCAATGGGGACACCCCTGGCCAAGGCACTGGATGGGACGATACCCCTAGTGGAGTGGGCCCTGATGCCGAGAGGTGAGGCATGACCGCGCACCTCATAGGCCTGAGTAATGGCCTCCACCACCCGGTGCGCCAGGCGCTGTTTGGAAACCGGATTACCCCTATTCCGCCCCCCAAAACAGACAAAAAGGGCGGAGGAGTTACGTCACGAGCTAGAGCGGTGGACGTAAGTCCTCAGGGCCCTTACCGGGCAAAGCAAATGCAGCCTCCCCTGTTCCGCCGACTCATGGGGCAGGGGACAGTAGGCCTGCAGGATGATTGGACAACCCGCCATCCTGGGCACCTTAGGGACATATCTCGGCCTGGGGTGCAGGATAGCCTTGGACATGCCGGGGGAAAATTCCAGGCAGGTGGGGGCGATCGACAAAGCCTGCAAATCACCGACTCTCCTGAGAGAGGCCAAGGCTAGAAGCAGAGCCGACTTCAGGGTCAGAAACTTCTCGGAGGCTGACTCCATGGGCTCAAAGGGGGCTTCCAGCAGCCCCTCCAGGACCACAGAGAGGTCCCAGGAAGGAAGGCGTGGTCTAGAGGAAGGCCTCAGCCGCCTGACACCACGCAAAAAGCGAGAGACCAAAGAGTGCCTACCCAAGGAGGCCCCAAGGACAGGTTCGTGGTTCGCAGCGACCGCAGCCACGTACACCTTTAGAGTAGACGGGGACAGGCCCCGAGAAAAGCAAGACTGCAGGAACTCCCGCACTGTACCAACCGGGCAGTGAACTGGATCCTGAGAGTGCTCGTCACACCAGAGGCAAAAAAGCCTCCAATTCAGAGCATACAGCTTCCTAGTGGAGGGAGCCCTAGCATTCAGCAGAGTCTCTGTCACCTCAGTTGAGAGGCCTGCGTCTAGGAGCTGGTCCCCCTCAGGGGCCAGACCCAAAGCTTCCACATCTCGGGGCGGGGGTGAAGAATTGCCCCCTGCGCCTGAGAGAGGAGATCCCTCCTGACGGGAACCTCCCATGGAGTGCCGTTCAGGAGGGAGACTAGGTCCGTGAACCATACTTGAGAGGGCCAACGAGGGGCAACTAGGAGAAGGCTGACCTGGTCGTGGCGCACTCTGGCTAGGATTTGCAGGAGCAGAGCTACCGGGGGAAAGGCGTACAGACGGAGCCTCGGCCACGTCCATACCAGGGCATCCAGGCCCAACGCTACACTAACCTTTTTCACTGCTCTAAGCAAACTAGAAGGGGGCAGGGAGTGGCTAGATGAAGGCCCAGGCTGCTCGCTGCGGCGAGGGAGAAACTCACTGAATGCGGCCGATTGGCGTTTCACCTCCTGGTGTCTGTCGACGACATTATTCACTGCGTCGCTGAACAAACCCAGGGGCGACACCGGGGCGTCCAGGAGAAAGGACTTATCCTTTTCCTTTATGCCGGTTAAATTGAGCCACAGGTGCCCCTCCGTGGCAACTAGCGCAGCCATTGAACGGCCTATGGAGCGGACTGTCTGCTTCGTGGCACGGAGTGCAAGGTCAGTGGCCCGGCGGAGCTCAGATATCGCCTGGTGACACTAACTTCCTCTTCAGGCCAATCCAAATTCAACCTACCCACGGCGCGTGTCACCACTTCGAGGAGCTCCTCGAACGCGACTGATTGCTCTCTCTCGTTCGGCTTTACCGAGGGGGAAAGGACGTCCCCGCCCACATCGAGCTCCTCAGAGCCCGACGCGGAAAGCAGCATGCTCTCTTCCGGGTCGGGAGAAATCGCAGTGCGAGCTCCCAAAACCGAAACTGAGCGAACGGAGTCGGGAGAGGGCAAGAGAAAGTGAAACACCCGTCTCTTGCTCCGCCTCCGCTAACTCGACCTGCGAACCCCATGATCCTCGGCGTCTCGGCGGACGCAGGACCCGAACCACGAGGCGCAGCTGATTGCTTGGAAAATACAGCCAGGCGGGATCGGAGAGTGCGCAGAGGGAAATCCTCACAATGCACGCAGCCGGCTCCCTCGAGAGCCGACCACGCATGCTCCTCTCCCAAACACACAACACAAAGAGAATGCGAGTCGTCCCCCGTGATAAAGCGGGGGCACGGATGCACGCATTGCTTAAAGTGCTTAGACTGTAACATATTTATGTCTAGCTTTATGTCATATTTATGCCTAGCTTTCCCTATATTTTTTTTTTCTTTCCCTGCACTTGACAGACAGTGACAAACGACATACATACACAGAGCGCTTCCTGAAGACAAAGAAAGCTGGAGCAGTGTGACATAGATGCCCTTATATGGACTTACTGGCGAGTAATTACTCCGTCACGTGTCCTTTCCGAGCCATTAAAATGGCGTGTGTGCACACAGAGCTTCAGACACAACTTCCTCAAAGAAGCATTCCCATAGCGTCAGCACTGACGCAGCGTCGAGTTCCCCTGGAAAGGGAACATTGTTTGTTCACAAACAATTGAATGTGCCACTCACGCCGTTACACTGAGTTGGGCAAGATGATGTAGGCTCATTCTTGTCACTGGAGTTCTTCTTGACACCTTCTGAGCACATGCCACCTTGCACTGCCTCGAAAAGCACAGGATTCAAATCACCATACTCTCCTGATGCCACCTCGATTACTGTAGCAAAACAGATGGATAGCACACAGAGATTAAACAGAAGATTTAGAGATTCAGAGGATTCCTACTGTGTCTACAAACCATTTAGACTGTAGAAAAAACAGAACATTAGAATGATTGATGATCCAAATGTTTGTGGACCTCACCATCGCAGACATATGTGCTATTTCAACATCTTATTCCAGATTGAATCTGTTCTTTGCTGCTATAACAACCTGCACTCTTTTTTAACGTGGCTGCTGGGATTTGCCCATGCAAACAGAAGAGCATTAATGAGGTCAGACACTGATATTGGGTGAGCAAGTCTCGGAGGCAATCAGCTTTTCAATTCATCCCAAAGGTTTTTTATTGAGGTTTAGGTCAGGGCTTTGTCAAGGTCACTCAAGTTCCTCCACACTAACTATGGCAAGCCACTTCATGTACAGGGGTGCTGTCATGCTAGAGAAGGTCTAGTGCTGTTAGTTAGAGTGAAGAAAAATTGTAATGCTACAGAATAAAACCATATCCTATATGGTTGTGTGCTAACAACTTTGACTAAATATATGGATGTGATAATCAGGTGTCCACAAACCTTTGACTAAAAGTTAACATGTTAGTTTGCAGGTAAACACTGTCCTATGGTCTGCTTGTCTGTGAATGGACTAAAATCCGATTGATTGTGAGCATTCCTTAGGCACTGTATCTAGAATATATCCTGTATGGATGGAAGTGTGTTGGTTTTTATTCTTTTTGCTGTTCTAACCAGTTTCTGGAAAGGCCTACAGATATTGACAAAGCATCAGCTGTACCATAGAAAAATGCAAACAGTCAGGATGACCTCTATGGTACAGTGGGAAGTTGGGGAGAATGTTATGGTCTCAGCCAAATTCTTGGGGCAAAGGTGTGGAAGGACCAAATAAAGTCAACATTCAAGTGTATACCACAGAACATGAAGATAAGAACTTTTTCTATAACAGGGACTATTGGTACTGTATATTACAAAATTGACAAATAGACTTATTTCACTAGTAAGAAATAATATATCAATAACCAATAGTCTGACCCAATAAAATCGTTCAGACATTCTTTAACTAAAACCCACACACACACACACACACACACACACACACACACACATACACACACATATACAGTGCACATACTGAAGTCTGCAGGATTGTGGTAAGTAGGGCAGTGGAGTCCGAGGTTCTTCAGATAGGGGACGAGGTATGGGACTGTGCCATTATATATGCACTGCCCCTGACTCAAAATATACAGCTGTAACACAGAGCACAGAGAGTAGGGGAAGATGACATAAAATTGGTGCATACTAGCTTATTATCACATTTCTGTAATAACCTGTGGCATTTTTGGCATAATTGCTAATTAAGTAATGATTCATGCTATACTACTTGTGATTAAAGACTACTAGCTCAATCACTATGAGAAAAATACCACAGCTGAAGTGTGAACTCAGGTGTGCTAGCTGACACAAACTAGAGTATGCACTATTATCATTTTTGTTTGTCTCATGAATAACTTGATTAAGTTATTAAGATTATTAAGTTTGGCCATTTGTTTTGTTTTCAGTGTTAAATACTGTCTGGTACCTTGTCAAACATCTCAAAGACTTTAGCACTGGGCTGGTGGATGGTGCAGATGATAGTTCGTCCACCCAGAGCAAGAGACCTCATTAGAGAAACCACCTGGTAACAGGCTGAACTGTCTAGACCACTGGAACACACACACACACACACATATATATACAGAATTGCAGATACAGTACTCTAAATACAAATTACTACTTGCTGGCCACTTTATCAGGAATGTTTAATGTGTACATAGACTCTTGACCTGTGTCTGCATGATTATATGAATCACACTGCCACATGACAGGCTGACCGGATAACCGATTGGATGAATAGGCAGCAGTACAGGATTGTTCATAATAAAGTGAGGGTAACTGAACATATACACATATAAGTAGTAAAGTACCTGGTTGGCTCATCAAAGAACATGACAGGAGGGTTGTTGACTAGCTCCAGTGCAATAGCCAATCGTTTACGTTGACCTCCGGACAGAGTGTGTGTACGAGTGTGTGCACACTCTTGCAGGCCTAGAGCACTGAGGATCTCATTCACCTGTCACAAATGTGCATATGATCAATGTTTAAGTACATTAAATGTATTAAGAACATTTTACAACTTATTTGTTTGTATTAGTTATTGGAAGTTACTACTGTATAACAGCTGTAGTTAATTTGTATTGCCAAGTCATTTTTTGGCAACTTCACGGCCATGAAATCAGGTGGAATAAAACCATGTTTGTTTCACTCACCAGTTCCTTCTTTACTTTCATGCTCTCATTTAGCTTAAGATTAGCTGAAACCTGCAATAGAATGTTTACATCACTGAGAGGAATGTGATTAGTGGAACAGAGGAGATTAGCATGTTGTGCGAAAACATACGATAAGTAAATGTTTTTTCAGCACAGAAAATCTCACCATCATGGCCTCATGTGTGGTGAGGTGGGGCAGCAGCAGGTCATCCTGCATAATGTAACAGGACATCTTCCTGAAGGTGCGGAGGTCACGTGGTCCCCCGTTTACCATTATCTGACCCTCCATACCAGTCTCTCTAAGAGAGAGAGAGAGAGAGAGAGAGAGAGAGAGAGAGAGAGAGAGAGAGAGAAATGAAAGCCAATACAACCAACAACTTACACCATGGACTTGTATTTTAACGTGTAAATGAATCTCAATAAAGAAGTAGAAGAAAAAGTATTTAAGACAAGCTGTGTTATACTGATAATTATTAAACAGCTATCAGGGCAACAGGAATAAAGTGGACAGGTGCAAGAGCTACTGGGAAATATAGCACTGAATAAACAATATTATAAAAATGTATTACATTTTTAAATTAAAATGGATGTCGTACTATTAAAGCAAATCAAAAGACAGAAAATTGGTTCTAGGAGAAGAATGAATCTTCATGAATATTAATAATAATCTCTTCAACACTATCTCCTGCTCGGACTCACCTGTACCCAGCAAGAATATTTAGCAGTGTGGACTTGCCAGCCCCAGATGGCCCCATAATTCCAGTGAGCTCTCGGCTGCAAAACTTGCCAGACAAGCACTTCAGGAGCGCCTTACGACCTGCACATATCAGATACATACAAGTCATTGTGGTCCTTACTATCTTACAGCATAACATTTCTAATATTCTGTGAAACATATAATATCATTCAAATAAGTGTGAAAAATTATGCTATGTATATATACTCTTTCTCTATCCATTTGTCTTGAAGTTAATAAGACATAAGAATGCAGTGTTACCAAGAAACCATACAGCTCTCTGTTCTATATACTCTCCATGATCTCAAATCTTAAATGCTAAAAGTGATGACCCTGAAAGCTCTAGAAAAATGTTTAACAAATGTCTTAATGACACACATTTTTTTTGCTCTATTTATGTGGTGCACCAGCCATAATAGTCTCCATAACAATTTTTTTTGGTACAGAAATTATAATGTACATTAACTAAAATCTTAGTGTTGGAATGACTGTCCAACACCTTCTGACCACTAAGATGTGAGAGTTCAACAGCGTTATGATATAAATGGCATTATCTCTGGATTATATTTCACAATTAGAGTGAGAGTAGAGTGGAGTAGAGTGGAGTGGAGTGGCGTGGCATGGCGTGGAGTGGAATGGAGTGGAGTGGAGTGGAGTGGAGTGGCATGGAGTAGTGTACAGTAAAAAAAGTGCACAATAAGCACACAACATACCAAAAATAATAAAGAAAAAGTAAAAATGTACATATAAATAGATATAAAAGACTGATGATGTATATAACAGGTTGTCAGGTACTTTACAGCATAAGTAAAGTGATAAATAAATAAAGAGGCAGTGCTTGTGTAAGAATGTAGTAGCACGGATACAAAATTGGTAGGTGTGTCCATCGTCTCCAGCGACCACTTAGTTCCCCAACCTTGTTGCTGACTCATTGTAGAGTTGGACAGCAGTGGGCAAAAAAACGAATTCTTGTACTATTTCTGTTATGGCCAAGCTGCTATAATCATCTGGAGAAGCTGCTCTGCTAGGTGGACAGTATGGCATTGAGGAGGTGTTTGTATTTGTCCTCTCAGTCATTCTCTTAATTTTGTTTGCCATACGATTTTAGGAATTATTCTCCTAAATATTGTAAAATGTGCAACAGGACGAATGTTATAGGAATAAGAAAAGAGGAATGTACTTTTAAAACTAGGATGATTTTTGTTATCTGCCTTGAAGCGGTTTACACAGGAAACACCTCATCCTCATTAACACCATCATGTGGTGTTGCTTTATGAAATATAACGTAATATATTCTAGCCAGAGTGTAATTTCATGCACTTTTTCCGTTCAACTCCATTTTCGTGTCCGGAATGCTTTCTGCTAACTTATGCTGTATGCCTCATTAATCATTCACAGTTTCTTTAATCATCTCAACACACCGATTATGTGTCAGTCTTTTAAGTACAGTGTCACACACAAGGAACCATGAGCTTTGACATGCAGACATCTAGGTGTTCATACCAATGCATAGTGTGCTGTGCAGCACAGCATGATGGAGTAAAACACTCTAATTAGTGGAACAAATATATCTTCCCTGAAACCCTCCCTCTTTCACCGTGAGTACAGTATAAATAACAACTGAACCACATCCAACCAGAACTAAAGTAAACATACAGTAAGAGAAAGGTTTTTATCATGTAAATGTGATACATGACAACAACACACCTTATTCTGGAAAGGAACACAGAGACTGTACATACAGACTACAACTATGAACTACACAAATGTGAATAAATAAAAAATGTAAGTTTCTAACAGAAAAACAGAGGGAAGCATCTCCAAAAATATTGGCACCCCGCATAATAAGAAAAATGATAAAGGAGCAAAAGTGATATTTTTATTTAGATACATTTTTCACAATATACAATATTTCCCAAAATTATTTGCTTCACAAATCTCCCGATTTTTCTTTCAGCTCTTCCGACAAATTTAGAGAAGTAATTTGTGAACGGAACGACAACACTGTCTCCTCCTGAAACGTAAGAAAGGAGAACACTTTTAAGCTTGTTCTTATACATATTACACATATGGATGTTCTCTAAAACTGATTTCATGGTATGTGCGGGTTGATTTGAATGCATGATTTGGCTAAGTATCTTGAGGAATGATTTATCCTGGCAGAATCAACTTAGCTTTGGGTTAAAATATCACAGTGCTTAGAGGAATTCCTGATGCCATCAGTTTAAGATCCCCTTAAGGTCCACCATATTTTTTGTCATTGTGACTGCTTTTCCTCTATACAGCTCCCAGTTTGCAACATTTCATCTATTATTTTTTCCTATGGTTAATTTTTTTTATTATTATGGTTCTTGATGGTAATGGTTGGTCTCAGAAAGCATGTCAGCATGTCCAAACAAAATGGCTGCCAACTATTTAAACTCTATAAACAAGATACAGTATAAACAAGGGGTGTCCAGTCTTATCTGGAAAAGGCTTGTGTGGGTGCATGTTTCATTCCAGTCGAGCAGAATCCACACTCGAGTTTGTTTTTTAACCAGGATTAACTGATTAATCAGATGTGATGGAATCAGATGTGGATCCTACATAATTGGAATAAAAACCTGCACCCACACTGGCCACCTTTACGATTAAATTTGCACATGATATAAAGTGCTGTGTGTAAAAATTCCAGGAGTTCAACAATTCTGAAATACTCAAACTAGCCTATTTGGCACAAAAAAGTCATGCCATGATTCCTATGACATTTTTTCTCATACTGATATTTGTTGGGGAAGTTAACTGAAGCTCTTTACCTGTAATTGGCTGTTTGGATAACTGAACGATTGAGCAGGGGTTCAGGTGTTGATATTAAAGTCTACAGTAAATGTCTTGTTGAGATCTGTTAGATCTTATGACTGAAATATTTTAGAGGAAAGACAGTTCGTCCAATTTTGAAGCTCTTGAAGTACTTCATATAAAGTTTTGTTTGTCCACTCTAATAAAATGTGGCAATACCTTTGGATTTGGCACAAAAACATAGTTTAATTATAGTATAAATAGTCCATATGAACAGATAGCACTGCCAAAAGAACCATCTCATTTAATTAGACTTTTTAGCTCTAAAGTCACTCGGTCTCCATGTTGTAATACATTCTGAAAGAGCCAGACAGGAACAGAGAGTAAATGAGATGAAATAGGAACCCAGGTACATATCCATCGCACCGCCTTAAAACTATCAGTGCTGTGCGTGGCATGGCAATGAATCAGCTACATGATGTGTGTCACATACTGATCAGCCGACAAATGAATTCAGTCTTCTGTTATGTACTCTAATTTAGACTCTGGCTCATGCTGATGTCACTGTGCACCATCAGTCTGACATCACTGATAAAAGCCTCTTCTCTGATGTTTACTTTGGTGTATCTCTATCTCTTATCTTCTTGTTCTCACTCTCGAATGCAACGTAATGTCATTTTTTACTCCATGTGTTTCATTAGACAATTTAAAGTACTTTCAGTTCTGCACATCTAGAGTTATCGAACAGGCAAACCTGACACCCTTGTCCAGAACAATAGCTCATATCTCACTGACATGCTTTCAGCTCAAATAGTATCAGGAAAACTACCTGGAAATCAAGAAAATAAACCTTTGTGATGATTAATATGATCACATGAATCAAGCTTTGATTCAAAACCAGCTAAAAAAGTCAAAGAAGAGAGCAGAACATTACTAAGAACATAAACATCTTATTAATATTTATATTCTTGGAATTCAGAATTGTTATGATGATGTAAACAGTGAAATTAGTTCTGCCAGCTTTAAAGGAAATTCATTAAAGCTTAAAACATAATTTCTGTAATGTACTGTATCAAAGTTACTAATTAAGATACATCAAGCATCATGCATAAGGAACTGATTTAAATTCATATTGCTCCACCCTGAATAAAAATCAGATCAGATCAAATTTAGAAAGGTTTCTAAAGATCCTTAGCCCTAGGAGTGAGTATCAGATTGTTATTCATACTGTTTTGTCCCGTTCTGTGTGCATGTGTAATGCACAGATACATCGATATGATTTCACCATCCACACTCCACCCCCCACCCCCAGGGATGCTGAATTGTGTGTCAGCATTATGTGTGTCGCCAGCATCTGCTGACAGGACAAAGACAAGCATGTTACATGAGTGTGATACTGGTGTTAGTTTCCCTCTTTACTTTACTTTACTTTATGACGGCTTTAATGTTACAACACACTGTATGTGTGTAAATAGGTAAATGGCTAATGAACAGGTTTTAATCCTGAGGATTTGTTAAGCACAGCAGATAGCTCAGCAGTGTGTTGGTGTACAGAAGTGAATTATTGTCTAAACTTTGCTGAGTATAGCACTTCGCAAACCATTAGGAAGCGAGAGCACAGGGTGGAGAGTGTGTTAAAAACATAAAATGCTGTAGTGTGGGTGTAACTGTTTGAATGCGGTCTTTTATAGTGTATGAGTTAAGAGTCATAGTGGAAAATCTGGAAGTGAAAGAATAATGAGCAGGGAGATGCATGATAAATCAGTATCGATCACAGTAGTAAGGGAGAGGATGAAAACATTGCCTCTGCTATGTGTCACTTGGAGGAAATAAAGTTTAGAAACCTACTTCTTTTCTGGCACAGAATCACACACTGCATGTAAGCTTGGCAGCATAAGCTTACAAGTAACTTACATACAGGCAGATGAAACGGAGGAATAACATTTAAAAAAGAAATAAAGAAATAAAGAAAGATAAAAAAAAACTCTATTGTGCACTGAGATATTACAGTCGTATGCAAAAGTTTAGGAATCCTGACAATTTCCATGATTTTCATTTATAAATATTTGGGTGTTTGGCTCAGCAATTTCATTTTGATCTGAAATGATTTTTATTGGATTAACAGGAAATGTGCGACATGCATCAATCATTTTGTTGATTTGAATACCTGTAACTATTTAGCACTGATTAATTGGAACACACAGTTGGTTTGGTGAGCTCATTAAGCCAATCCAATCATGGGAAAAGGTATTTAAGAATCAGAATCAGATTTATTGGCCAAGTGTGTTAACACACACAAGGAATTTGGTTCCAGCAGTTTGTGACTCTCAAAAGTATAGACATACACAATACTATACAAACTATACAAAGTGGCCAATTGCAAGTTCTCTTTGACTCTCCTTTGAAGAGTGGCAACATGGTGTTCACATGCACCCATTTTCATAGACCAAATACATCAGTCTGATTGCAGATTCTGACAGAACTGTTTAATTAACATTTAATCACATATACAGTTGCATTATATATTTCAAACAATGTGCTAAAGGCATTTTTGACTCAGATTGAGAAAATACTCATATTCAAGCATTTAAAAGGCTCGTTTTTTTTCTATTTCTTAGGTTATGCCTGATCTACTCTGCACCTTTCAATCTGATAGGAAATTCCTTCAGATTGAGCTTCAACAGATTATTTGTTTGAATGTAAAATCACAGTGATCAGGAGAAATAAAGCCTGTCAAATCATACATTTAACAGGGTTGTGACAGATTGTGAGAAATCTTATTATTTAAATAAAAAAAGATATTTGAATTATTTAATTTATACTACACTATTCCTTTAGGACACTAGCTAACTATCATCTGAATCCACTTCCCTGATGATATTTTTTTTCATCAGATAGTTTAACCACTGGATGTTATCCGCATGCTAACCAAACTACCCAATATCCAAGGAAACTACTACAGTATTTTAAAAAAGGAATTATTTTAAGCATTTTACCTGTTTTATATGGCCAAATACCATAAATGTAGACTGACAGATTTTAGATTTCTAACCAGTATGATGGTTCTTTAAAATGTTAGCTTGGATTGTTGATAATCCTAATGAATTTTTCTGACAAAAAAGTTGCATCAATTTCTCACACAATTTCAGTGGATCTCAAGTAGAATTTAAGAGAATTTAAGTGAATCCAAAGAATATATCTAATAACAGAAAACATAACAAGACAACTAAATAACAAGAAAAAAAACGTTGACGTTAGCAATTCACAACTTTAGATAATTAAAATATTATCAAATTACTAACTGTTTCTTGAACTATAAGCTCAGTACCTCTCCTCTGCCAGCAGGGGCCCTCACGAATAGTGTAGGAAAGCTCAGTAAACTCCAGGTTTACGGCTGAGCGCCGGGGCAGATGTGAGAACCTCTGTGTCTCTGTGATATGGTTCTCCACTTTATTCAGGTGGGTCAAAATGGGTGCATCTGGAGGGGCTCCTCCTGTCCAATTGGTCACTTGGTCCATAGGAATGGAGACCGACCCTGGCTCTAAAGCATTTTCAGCCATCCCAGCAATCTGTCTGTAACATAGGGACACTGTCAGAACATGTTGACAAGATCACATTGTCAACAATGATGGGACTCCTATATTTATACAGATTCTAACTTCCTGATATTTTTTCCCCTGAAATGTTTTCCTTTGTATAAATCTGGTCTCATTAGTGCCCAAGTACCTTGTGTGTATATATATATATATATATATATATATATATATATATATATATATATATATATATATACATATATACACCTATATATGTATATATATATATATATATATATATATATATATATATATATATATATATATATAAAAAACTATATATAATAACTACATAACTATATTTTAATTTTCCTTTTTTTTTTGTTTTAGTATTTTTGGCTATTTTGTGTCAATCAGTGACATTTAATCCCAATTAAAATCAGTTTGAATTCTTGTTGTATTATATATAATATATAAACTCAGGGTTTCCTGCAGCACTTTGCAGTTCAGGCAGCCCTCCTAAGCTGGGAAACCCTACCGCCTTAACTAGGTCCAAAAAAAAATAAAAATTCCGCTGCACAAAAGGCCGTCAAGTGCATCTTGGCCACTTCCGGGCAAGATGGCGTGTTGAACAGTTGCTCGCGTCAGAGACGGAAGAGAAATTGTCCCAAATCTGATTATCTGCTGATAAAAACGCTCCAAACAATTAAAAAGTATGATCAAACTGGCCAGACTGATAATTAAAGAAGGGGACAGTGAAAAAAAGCAAGCTGCGATAAGCACAAAGATCATCGAACAGTCTACAGACCATGACTACGATATGGAGGTTAACACAATTAGTAAAAGAAAAGACTCGACTACGCCAATAACTCCGAGTAAGATTCCAGCTGGGAAAAAGAGCAAAACTACATTAAAGGAACACGAGGTGTCTAACCTGACCATACTGGAAGCCATTCAGAGTTTAGAGAAGAACTTTAATGAGCACCTGATGCAATTGCGAGAGCAAGCTAAGCAGAGTAGCAGCATGATTGCTAGCCTATCCAAAGCAGTTCAATGCTGAAGAAGTTAAGCAATGCCATGGGAAAGTCATCGAGTTAGAAAAGTGCACTGAATTTCTGTGCAAAGAAAATCAAGAGCTTAAAGAGAGAATCAGGGACCAGGAGATATATAAGATGTGATGGTGTCTGAAACTGAAAGGTTTATCAGAAAGAAAGGACGAGAACATTAGAACAGACGTCATACAACTGTTCAAGGAGATTGCCCCTGACATGGAACAGTGACAGCTCGAAGAAGCGATTGATATTGTGCACAGAGTCGGACGAAAAGAAGACAACAGGAATAGACATGTAGTTGTGTTATTTGTCCGGAGACTTGTCAAGGACGAGTTATGGCATTGCTGCAAGGATTCCCCGGTGTGCAGAGAGAAAGGTGTCCGCCTCGCCAAGATGCTACCACTAGAGGATAGAGAGGCAAGGAAAAAACTGTGGCGCAGATTGAACAGGCTCGTCGGGAAGGAAAGCTACTACCACGGACCGCACGGATAAATAGAGGGTCGTCGAATTGGTTAAACGAAGGAAACCTTTGATCTACTGACATTAGAGGTCTGAAGGAGTGTGTTAAGAGGACATGGGACTATTGTTGTATTTGCTAATCAGCGTAAATAAGCTTTGAACTAAGTTCTTAATATTTTTTTTTCTTCTTTCTTTAGTTTCTTAGTTTAAAATATCACCTGTTCAGCAATGTTCAAGTGTTCAGTCTCATTTGCTTCGTTAAACGTGAGGGGTCTAAAAGATTTAGTCAAAAGAAAAGCATTATTTTTATTTTGTAAAGGGCGAAAACCACAATGTCTGTTATTACAAGAAACTCATTCTTCCAAAGTGGATGTTAAGTTTTGGTCTAACCAATGGGGTGATTGAATACTGTTTAGTCATGGGACCAATAAGTCTGCTGGTGTTGCAGTTTGTTTTAATAGGTTTCCAGGTGATATAGTCACATACAGGACAGATAACCAAGGTCATTGGCTGATGGAGGTTCTAAAAATTGATGGTTGTTTTTTCATACTAACTAATGTGTATGGTCATAGAACTGTTGCCCAAAATAAACAAATGCTTGAAGAAATTACAAATACTTTATCAGAACTCAAAATAGTTTATCCTACAGACTTTATTTTAATGGGAGGTGACTGGAATATGACACCTGACGAATGGGAAGATAGATGGCCCACTAAATTTGACACCTACCACTTAAACCATACAATAGGGGAATTTATGAATAAAAATAACCTGATAGATATTTGGAGAAGCCTAAATCCAGGTGTAAAACAATATTCCTGGTTTAAACCAAATAATACCTGTAAATCTAGGATTGACCTCAGATATCTCGATTTCTAAAGCCCCATTAACAGATCATTGTATTGTAGAAATGAAATTAAATCCAGTTGATAGTATAAGGAAAAATAAAGGCTACTGGAAATTTAATGCTAGTCTGTTGAAAAATGAAGAATATTGTACAAAGATAAAAGATATAATAATTGAAATTGAAAATAATGAGACTATAAATGGTTTTTGCTGTAAATGGGAATTTGTAAAATATAGAATTAGAGAAAGTTCCATAAAATTTAGTAAGGAGATTGCCTTGAGAAAAAGAAGAGAAGAATGTAACTTGTTCCAAGAAATTAGTAAATACTGTGATAAGGCAGAATTAAACAGTGAAGATAAAGACAAACTATTAATATTGCAGTCCAAATTAGATGGTATGTATTGCAAAAGAGCTCAAGGTGCGTTTGTGAGATCACGAGCGAAGTGGATAGAGCAAGGAGAAAAGAACACCTCGTACTTCAGCAATTTAGAGAAGACAGGAAAATAAGGCAATATCAAGCCTACTGATAAATGGATCAGAGTGTAAGGATAATAAAACCATTGAGAAGACGGTCTTTGCATTTTATAATAATCTCTACACTTCTGCATATTCCCAACAACATTCCTCAAATTTTCTAAATAAAATTAAAGACTTCATACCCAAGATTGATGATTCATTTAAAGAACTTTGTGAGTCAGAATTAAAAATTGAAGAACTGGATGACGTGAGCTTAAGATTATCATTGAATAAATCCCCGGGTACGGATGGGCTCACAGCCGAATTTTATAGATTCTTTTGGAAAGATATCAGACAAATGTTATTTAAGGCAATTCAAGAATGCATAGCTAAGAACGAGTTAATGGCAACCATGAAGCAAGGCTTAATAATACTTATTCCCAAACATGGCAAAGACAAAAGATTGCTAGATAATTTAAGACCCATTACGCTTTTGAATACTGATTATAAATTATTATCGGGAATTATTGCAGCTAGAATGAAAAAAGGCTTGTCCCAGATAATAAATGAAACACAATCTGGCTTCCTTGCTGGAAGATCTATTCATAATAACATACGACTGGTATTAGATTTAATCGATTACAGTCATACGTTTGTACAGTAGATCAGGGTTTCATTGTTTTTTTGGATTTCTACAAAGCTTTCGATTCGGTAGAACATCCCTTTATTTTAGAAACTTTAAATCTTTTTCGTTTTGGACAGAACGAAAAATTTAATGTCTGTTTTAATTTAATTAGTCTGCTTTACAATGATATAAACAGCTGTGTATCTCTGGAACATAGCACATGTTCACGGTTCAGAGTTAAGAGGGGCATTAGACAGGGCTGCGACAGCTCCCCTTTGTTATTTATATTGGTTGCTGAACTACTGTCTATCATGATTAAAATTAATAAATCTGATGGCTTAAACATCATGGGAAAACACATTGTCATAAGTCAGTTTGCAGACGATACAACTCTATTTCTAAAAGATGAAAGTCAGATATTTGGGCATCACGGTCACCAGACATAAAGAAATAAGGGAAAGAGAAAACAATCTTAGAAATATTGATAAATGTAAAGTAATATTGAATTCCTGGCTACAAAGGGATATAACAATTTTTGGTAGGGTTTTATTATCCAAGATGGAGAGTATATCCAGAGTAATTTACCCTGCCTTCTCTTTAGAAATATAGGATAATGTGATCAATTTATTAAACAAGATAAATTTCAAATTTATTTGGAAGGATAAATGTCATTACATTAGAAAAGCTGACATGGTTAAGAGTATTGAAGAGGGTGGCCTGAATGTCATAGATTTTTCTGTGATGAATGGTGTACTAAAATTGAAATGGTTGAAGTCCTTTGTTTGTCACAAAGACGCTTTTTGGTTTACTATCCCAAATGCTATTTTTCAAAAGATGGGTGGAATTGATTTTCTTTTGCATTGTGACTATGATGTATACAAATTACCTGTAAAATTATCTGATTTCCACCAACAAGTTCTTCTGTACTGGAAACTAATGTTTAAGCACAACTTTACACCACACAATACACCTTTGTGGAACAACAGGTATATTCCGAGTAATAGGAAATCATTGTTTTTTGGTACTTGGATGGAAAAAGGTATATGGGCAGTAAGTCATTTGATGGATAATTTTGGTAATTTACTATATTACAGTGACTTTTGTGATAAATTTAGTTTCAAGTGCCCTATTAGAGAATACAATAGAGTGATAAAGGCCATCCCAGCACCCCTGAAAACAATGATTCAGCAGTTTGTAATTTATTCTAACTCTCAATCAGAAATGAGATCACTTTGCACTGAAGGTATTAATTTAAATAGCAAACACTTTATAAATAAGTTTATTAGAAATATCTTATCTAAACAGTATTATCCTAATCAACTGAAAAGAAAATATGTTCTGCAAGACTTTAGTGTGGAAAAAGCAAAAAAAATAAGGAAACAATATTTATCATACCCAATTCATCCCAAGGCTAAAGAAGTGACATTCAAAATCTTAAATGACATTAATCCATCCAACTCCTTTTTACATGAGAGATTTAATTGGGAAAACAATTCATGTGGATTTTGTGAGAAAGACATTGAAACGGTAGAGCATATTTTCTTTCAGTGTGAATTGGTAAATGAATTTTGGCTTTCATTTCAAAATTGGATACAATCTAAAGATATATTGATACATCCTTTGAATATGACCTCAATTAAAGTTGGAGTGTTTATAAATGATGAAAATATAGAATTTTTGATAAATAAGCTGATTGTGTTAGGAAAACATTTTATCCACAGAAGTATTTAAGGGTTAAACCCCATTTCACGGGATGGAAAAATGATTTGAAGTTATTTGCAAAATCCCTTCAATGGATGAAGGACAGAAATGCCCTGAAACTTCTTTCGCCCCCCCCCTTTTTTTTCTCTGTTTGTTCTGTTTTTCTTTGAATGCTGTATCAACACGATACACTGATTTATGATTGTTAAATATGCCTTAAATGTTTGTATTTGAATTAAGTCTAAAATAAAAAAAAAAAAAAAACAAACAAAAAAGTGCATCTCGGAGAATATCGTGGACGCGCTTCACACCGCGAGCGGGCACGCGCGCCACACGGCCGAAATGAGAGACAGACGTGGTCCGTCACTGTCTGGAGGATAACTAGCCAATTGTTAAAATGCGTGTCCGCAAAATTTTGAATGTTGTTTTGCTCTTTCTTATTTATTATTATTTGTTATTTAAACTTTATATTTAGTATTAAATAAATGTTAAATGTAGTACAGAGTCTGTGGACTATCTCACAAAGAAGCGCCGTGAAGCGTAACCCTGAAACTGTTATTATATAATTCATATAACAATCATGAATAACCAGTGATTTGAAGACATTTACCTCATAAGACGTGTTGATTCGACTCTTAATCTTGAGGAGAAAAATGCAGCGAAGCTCTCCTGCAGAGTGAAGAAGAGGTGGAGTTATGAGATTTCCGCCCGACAGCGGAAGAATCAGAATCAGAATCAGAATCAGGATCAGATTTATTGGCCAAGTGTGTTGCTGTTGACACACACAAGGAATTTGGTTCCAGCAGTTTGTGACTCTCAAAAGTACAGACATAAATAACACTATACTATACAATACAGACATAAATAACACTATATAATACAATACAGACATAAATAACACTATATAATACAATACAGACATAAATAACACTATACTATACAATACAGACATAAATAACACTATATAATACAATACAGACATAAATAACACTATACTATACAATACACACATAAATAACACTATACTATACACACATAAATAACACTATACTATACAATACACACATAAATAACACTATACTATACAATACAGACATAAATAACACTATACTATACAATACACACATAAATAACACTATATAATACAATACAGACATAAATAACACTATACTATACAATACACACATAAATAACACTATACTATACAATACACACATAAATAACACTATACTATACAATACACACATAAATAACACTATACTATACAATACACACATAAATAACACTATACTATACAATACACACATAAATAACACTATACTATACAATACACACATAAATAACACTATACTATACAATACAGACATAAATAACACTATACAATACAATACAGACATAAATAACACTATACTATACAATACAGACATAAATAACACTATACTATACAAACTATACAAGAAAACAATGCAATAGGATGAGTATAAAATATGAATAAAGAATGAATAAAATATATAAAGTACGAGTATAGAATATGGACGATCAGTTATGTACATAATGTGTGGGAGTGTAAATAACAATATTGTGTAATATTATTTTTGTACAATATACAGCAGCAGTAGTGTGCAATATACTGTATACAGATGATGTGATGACTGACAGTCCTGATAATGCAGCACTTATAGATATGAAGCAGTGAATATAATTATGGTGAGGTGTTAATCAGGGTGATTGTCTGGGGAAAGAAACTGTTCCTGTGTCTGGTAGTTTTAGTAAACAAAGTTCTGTGCGCCTGAGAGAAGGGAGGAGCTGAAAGAGGTTGTGTCCAGGGTGTAAAGGGTCAGTGGTGATTTTTACTGCCCGGTTTCTGGTTCTTGTGTCGTACAAGTCCTGGGGGGTGGGCAGGGGGGCACCAGTTATTATTTCTGCTGTTTTTTACTGTGCGTTGCAGTCTGTTTCTGTCCTGTTTTGTTGCTGCACCAAACCAGATGGTGATGGATGTGAACAGGATAGATTCACTTTTTTTTTTTTTTTTTTACATACCAGGCCCATGTTAGGCTGTTACGTTCTATGTTTGTTCTCTCTCTCTCTCTCTCTCTCTCTCTCTCTCTCTTTGCTCCACTATCTATCTTTTCAGATCCCTACCATTGGACACCTCCTGTCAATCGTCATTATTAGGGATGATCGAGTACAGCATTATCTGTATCTGTTAACAATATGAATTATCCGTATCTGTATCTGTACTTGGAGTGTGTGGGGACTAATCCGAAAGTAGGCGGGGCTTGTCTTGAAATGGGCGGGGCTTTAACCGATAATAATTAATTTGTAATATTTATAACACTAGCTTACTACCTTTACGTTTTTATGAAATACAGCAAAAACGTGTCAGACACTCAGTGTCTGGTTATTGGTTAGAGACAGCTGAAGGTTTAAAAAAGAAAAAAATCTCCGACAGGCAGAGACACAATGCGAGTCGCATTCTACCAAGCAAGCACCACATCTGAACGAACCCATGTTTACCAGAACTCTACTGGTTAGTAAGTACGTATTATTAACGTTACAACCCGAAGTAAAAAGCTGAAGAAACCCTAAACGTTAACGGAAAAGACCCGCGAACCCGAGTGAGTGAGGGAGAGACAGAGAGTTGTACTGTGTGTGACATCAGCCATCGATCCACCAATCAACCAGAATCAGAATCAGGATTAGAATCAGAAACAGAAGGAGAAAGAAGACGTGTGCTAATTTGTTAGAGAGCTATATTGTTGTTCATTTCGGTTGTAGTATGTCAGACTGTTTATGTATCTTAATTTGTTAGTCACTTTGTGTATGTGACTTGAGGGTCATTTGTGTATGTGACTTGAGGGTCATTTGTGTATGTGACTTGAGGGTCACTTTGTGTATGTGACTTGTTAGTTGTTTGTTTAAATCTCTAACATTGAATACATTAATGCTGGCTCACAAGGTTACATACTTAAGATACCATGAGTTTAAAACATTTGTTCAAAGTTACAATGAAAAAGTGTCATAGGTTGTGGGTTTTTTTTTTTTTTTAAATGCAAAAGATAAGGAAAGACATGCTAGTTGAATTGTTTCCTGAATAAGTAGGTCTTCAACCGCTGCTTGAAAATAGCCAGTGACTCAGCTGTCCGGCCCTCTAGGGGAAGTTCGTTCCACCACCTTGGTGCCAGAACAGAGAAGAGTCTTGTAGTAAACTTACCTCTTACCCTGAGAGATGGTGGAACCAGTTGAGCAGTGCTGGTAGATCTGAGGGTGTGAGGTGCAGTGTGAGGAGTGATGAGGGCTTTGAGGTAAGAGGGAGCTGGTCCATTTGTGGCTTTGTAGACAAGCATCAGTGTTTTGAATCTGATGTGTTCAGCTACCAGAAGCCAGTGGAGGGATCGCAGCAGTGTGGTGGTGTGGAGAACTTTGTCAGGTTGAAAACAAGCCGTGCAGCTGCATTTTGGATCATTTGCAGAGGACGGATTGCGTTCATAGGTAGACCTTCCAGCAGTGTGTTGCAGTAATCCAGTCTAGAAATGACAAGAGACTGAACAAGTACCTGAGCAGCCTGTGTGGACAAAAATGGTCGAATCCTTCTAATGTTGTAGAGAACAAACACTACAGAAAACACTTCATGCAGAAGAATAGTAAATATTTTATAAGACTTTTAACACTGTAAACATTGCTGGACATTTTAACAGGTTATTTTGGGATGTTTATTTGTTTTATACTTTTTGTCAGTGTGATACACACTGGATCTCAACCTTGACAACACACACTACTTATTTTATACAGAATATAAAATCTCTAAAAAAAATCAATCTCTATAAAATCAATTACAGACTGTTATTATTTAATAGAAAAGTATATGTCTAACTGCTTAAGCTGATTAACTGTTTTGTTGAGGCCAAACCAACCTGTGAATACCAGGTGCTGTAAGCTTATGACAAAGGCATTCATCTACTTTACTGCTTGAATTCTGTAACATCATCTTATTATTCATACCCTGTAGCTAATGTTTTGATAGATACAAGTAAACTTTATAAACAGGCTCTTAAATTGGTAAGGAAGAAACCTTGAGAGGAACCAGACTCAAAGGGGAGCCCATCCTCATATGGGTGACACTAGAGGGTGTATTGTATTTATAAGATATTTGTGTTTTTGTAATTGAATTTTTGCCATGAAAATAGCTTTGATTGCTGACATGGTATTAAATAAAATAATCTGAATCTGAATCTTTGTAGATTCTCAAGTGATAAACAGAGACGTCAGCATTATATTGTGAAAAAGTAGATTATCTTCATACCAAAACCTTAAATTTTCTCTGGACTCAATGATAAATACATGTCTGACTGTTGGAACGAACCAAAAAAAACTAGAAAATGACATTAATGACGATTTATGGTGATTTTATTTCCCTTTGCCTACATTGACGCTGATGCATTAAAGAGGAGGGGGTCCCCGGTCCAAGATGGCGGCTCTATTCGGTCCAATGAACTGCCGTAGACAAGGCGACATCTAGCCACATGCTAACAGTAGCGCAAGTGTTCATGGGATATGTAGTTTTCACACAGTGTAGATATCTATGCACCCTTATGAGCTGAAATAAAACAATAAACAAATCACCTGAACGGCTTCCCAGGCGGCTGGAACATGAAATTCCCTCCACTGAAGCTGTAGATCTTTTCACACAGTCAGATAGTCACGAGAATTAGCGTAGCTTCGGCTGCTCTGTGCAGCAGACTCAGAAGAAACAAGTCATAAACTTTACTCTTGTACACATTATATACACAAAGTAGTAATAACACTAGTAGTCAGCCAAATACAGACGCTTTAACACACTTTGTCAGTGGTTATTTACTCTATATATTAGCCTTAAAACTCGCAGGAGACAAACAACAAACCTCTCACAACGATCTGCAGTTCTAAACTCCACCCCTTCATCCAATCATAATTCTCAGTATACCTGCAGAGGCGGGAATAAGAAGGACAAGGGCCAATCACAAAGAAATGAACTAACCTGCTGGGCAAAGCCACGTTTTTAGACAGTGTATTACTAACAAACTCTTAAAGGGGACGTGCACAATTATTTTATCACTATACACAGACACAGTTATGATATTATATGAACCACAAACAATCATAAATGCCCCATTAGATGAAAATAAAATAAATGATACTTAATATAACCCTAGCTGGGTTACACTAATGTTTCAGCAGAACAAAGTGATTCAATATAGGGTTTTAGCAGCACAAAGTGATTCTAATTAAAAAGATACCGAGGGAAATGGAGTCTTAAATTAAAGAACATTAAATATATGCATTAGAAATATTAATAAATACATAATTAAAGGCAAATCTATAGATTTAGAAATAAATATAACATTTTCATTTGAAAAACATTTAAGCATCTGATGTACATGTGAACTAAGGGACACTCACACACACACAACACACACACACACACACACACACACACACACACACACACACACACACACATACATACACACACACACACCATGGCCGCCAACTTTTGAGTTCAGCTTAGAGTGAGATATTGGGGCAGGGCTTTGCTTATGGGGAGGGGCTTATGGAGGGGCGTGGCTTGGTGTGGAAAAAAATACAAACACAAAATCCTTGCATTAGCAGAAGTGTATTAAGTATATACTGATTGTCAAAGCATTTGGTATCTGTACAGAATTTCTTGGGAGATTTACATTACATTTAATTTTCACAAACATTTTACAGAAATAGGATTAACATGTGATTAACATGTTCACAGATTAACATGTGATTAACATGTTCACAGATTAACATGTGATTAACATGTTCACAGATTAACATGTGCTCTATTATAAGTGCTGGTGGCTGATTTTGCAGACTTAATCATTGATTGGGATGTCAATGACTTAACAATAATTAACATTAATTACTAGGCATGTCCAGATATTTCTCATCTGGAAATGCTTTTGTACTGTTTTTTATGATAAAGTTATGTAAAATAACTGCTCAGTGCTGCAAAACAAACAACTCTGCTAATGCTAACTTAATTCTATATAAACTATATAACAGCATATGCCTATTAGTTACTAGTCTAAACTGGACTTACTGTAAGTAAAGTTGGTCACATATTCACAGATTGGAGTTTCCCGAGTCAATAACTCCTGAGCTAAACGCTGTTACTACACAAATAACACCTCTTTTCTATCGTAGTAATGTAGAGACGCAGCTACAACACAAGTTTCCTCAAAATCAGCTTTCCCCCACGGTGGACAAAATACACAAGTCTCTATGTGCCGATGGCTGAGAGACAGATTCCAAGGGACCGTCTGCAAAGTGCAAAACCCGAAAAGCGAATACAAGAAAACAAACAGTCAATAACTTGACTGTAATACACTGTACTGTCACCAGCTCACACCAGAGGTGGGAGTAAGTCACACATGTGCAAGTCACAAGTAAGTCTCAAGTCTTAACCTTCAATTCTCAAGCAAGTCCGAGTCAATTTTTGTGAGAGTCAAGTCAAGTCAAGTCACTGCTTTATGTCAAGCAATTCAAGTCAAGTCGTAGCTTGAGTCAAGCAAGTCACCCACAAGTCATACAGATGTTTGATGATTTAACTAAATGTATATATTAAACAAAGTTAAATCTACAGTATTTATGGTATTTACAGTATTTAAAACTCTATGAGCGTTTTATTTGCAACAAAAAATTTGTGAGAGTTGCAAGAGTTGTGAATACAATAAAAATCTAAAAATTAATAAAAATCAAAACTACAAAGCTTAAGATGTAAATGTAACTGAAATAAGGCCAACATAAAAGCATGAAAAGTTTCAATATGCCTCAAACATGGCAGAAGACCATGGAAAAGTATATAGAAAAAGTGCAATGCTATGCAACCAAATGGCATTTATTGAACAGGCATTCCCTTTTAATGGGACATGAACACATCCTTAAATTAGATCCTTCCTCTTTAACAACAGAATAACAACAACAATCAATCATGTCAATCAAAAAATGTAAATTATTGAATCACACAAACCTTGAAGTGAATTAACTATTGGAGAGAGAGAGAGAGAGAGAGAGAGAGAGAGAGAGAGAGAGATGATTGGAGTGAGTGTAATTTATTAACATTAAAGGGATAGTTCACCTAAAAATTAAAATTCTGTCATCATTTTCTCACGCTCATGATGTTACAAACCTGTATAAATGTCTTTGTTTTGATGAACACACATGTAGATATTTTAAGGAATGTTTATAACTAAACCATTCATGAGCCCCATTCACTTCCATAGTATTCTTTTTCCCCACTATGGAAGTGAATGGGGCTCATGAATGGTTTGGTTACAAACATTCCTTAAAATATCTTCCTCCGTGTTCATCAAAACAAAGAAATTTATACAGGTTTGTAACATCATGAGGGTGAGAAAATGATGAAAGAATTTTAATTTTTGGGTGAACTATCCCTTTAAATTGAATGTGTGTGCGTGTGCATGCGAGACAAGAATATGGCTGTGCTTGCAATGCTGAGTTTTTATTTTTATATTTAGGGTTTATATATACACATCACTGTATAACACTTCACTGTAATACACTGTAACTATCAGGACATCAGTGATGTGTGATCTGGTGATAGTACAGTGTATTACAGTGGTGTGTGAGCTGGTGACAGTACAGTGTATTACAGTGGTGTGTGAGCTGGTGACAGTACAGTGTATTACAGTGACGTGTGTGAGCTGGTGACAGTACAGTGTATTACAGTGATGTGTGAGCTGGTGACAGTACAGTGTATTACAGTGACGTGTGTGAGATGGTGACAGTACAGTGTATTACAGTAATGTGTGAGCTGGTGACAGTACAGTGTATTACAGTGATGTGTGAGCTGGTGACAGTACAGTGTATTACAGTGATGTGTGTGAGCTGGTGACAGTACAGTGTATTACAGTGACGTGTGTGAGCTGGTGACAGTACAGTGTATTACAGTGATGTGTGTGAGCTGGTGACAGTACAGTGTATTACAGTGATGTGTGTGAGATGGTGACAGTACAGTGTATTACAGTAATGTGTGAGCTGGTGACAGTACAGTGTATTACAGTGATGTGTGAGCTGGTGACAGTACAGTGTATTACAGTGACGTGTGTGAGCTGGTGACAGTACAGTGTATTACAGTGATGTGTGTGAGCTGGTGACAGTACAGTGTATTACAGTGACGTGTGTGAGCTGGTGACAGTACAGTGTATTACAGTGATGTGTGAGCTGGTGACAGTACAGTGTATTACAGTGATGTGTGTGAGCTGGTGACAGTACAGTGTATTACAGTGACGTGTGTGAGCTGGTGACAGTACAGTGTATTACAGTGATGTGTGAGCTGGTGACAGTACAGTGTATTACAGTGATGTGTGATCTGGTGACAGTACAGTGTATTACAGTGATGTGTGAGCTGGTGACAGTACAGTGTATTACAGTGATGTGTGAGCTGGTGACAGTACAGTGTATTACAGTGATGTGTGATCTGGTGACAGTACAGTGTATTACAGTGATGTGTGAGCTGGTGACAGTACAGTGTATTACAGTGATGTGTGTGAGCTGGTGACAGTACAGTGTATTACAGTGTGTGAGCTGGTGACAGTACAGTGTATTACAGTGATGTGTGAGCTGGTGACAGTACAGTGTATTACAGTGATGTGTGTGAGCTGGTGACAGTACAGTGTATTACAGTGACGTGTGTGAGCTGGTGACAGTACAGTGTATTACAGTGATGTGTGTGAGCTGGTGACAGTACAGTGTATTACAGTGATGTGTGAGCTGGTGACAGTACAGTGTATTACAGTGATGTGTGTGAGATGGTGACAGTACAGTGTATTACAGTGATGTGTGTGAGATGGTGACAGTACAGTGTATTAGTGATGTGTGTGAGCTGGTGACAGTACAGTGTATTACAGTGATGTGTGAGCTGGTGACAGTACAGTGTATTACAGTGATGTGTGTGAGATGGTGACAGTACAGTGTATTACAGTGATGTGTGTGAGATGGTGACAGTACAGTGTATTACAGTAATGTGTGAGCTGGTGACAGTACAGTGTATTAGTGATGTGTGTGAGCTGGTGACAGTACAGTGTATTACAGTGATGTGTGAGCTGGTGACAGTACAGTGTATTACAGTGATGTGTGTGAGCTGGTGACAGTACAGTGTATTACAGTGAAGTTTTTGACTGTTTTTTGTATTCGCTTTTCGGGTTTTGCACTTTGCAGACGGTCCCTTGGAATCTGTCTCTTAGGTGTTCGCACATAGAGACTTGTGTATTTTGTCCACCGCGGATTAAAGCTGATTTTGAGGAGAATTGTGTTGTAGCTGCATCTCTACATTACTACGGTGAAAAAGAGGTGTTATTTGTGTAGTAACAGCGTTTAGCTGTTGACTCGGGAAACTCCAATCTGTGAATATGTGACCAACTTTAGTCTAAACTGGGCGGAGACACGGAGCGCCCTGTAACTCACTGAACTGCCTGCGTTCACAATTCACACGGTGCAGATGGGAGGGAGAACGGCTGACTACACAGTTTATGGGAATAAATTGTGTATTTCCCTCACAATTGTCACAAAAAACTCACTACACTGTCTGTCTGGTCTCTCTGCGCGTGGCTTTGCGAGATCATGCGGCACGATTTGTTTTCCCTCACTGCTGCACGAGTCTGCGTGAGAATATGGGGGTGTGGCGTGAGAATATGGGGGTGTGGCGTGAGAATATGGAGGTGTGGCGTGAGAATATGGAGGTGTGGCGTGAGAGCGTGAGAATCGGGTCAATTGCGTGAGTCTCACGCTGAATGCGTGAGAGTTGGCAGCCATGCATTCACACACACACACACACACACACACACACACACACACACACACACACACTTACATACACACATACATATACACACACATACCATACACACACACATTCACACACACATACACACACACAACAAAAAATAATACACTAAATGTCTCCTTTTGTGTCATTTGCCCTCAAGTTTAAACCTCTCTTGCCACATGTGTGTGTTTTAGGAGGGTGAGAGCGAGAGGCTCACAGAATCCTCCAAGAAGAGAAGGAGGATATGATGAAGACTCTGGCACATGAAGAGGAGTTACAACATTTCTTCTCAAAAATACATGCCTACTTTTGTGAACCCTGTGTGTGTGTGTTTGTGTGAATAAGATTAGTGTTGGAGAAAATGTAGCTCAGTCTATAAACCTTATAGATTCTGTAATACTTTACATTTGACAGCTGATAAAATGACTCCTGAATGTTGTCTTTACATTCCTTTCTGTGTTGCTCATAATCTACTCTCAGGGTTAAATGTGGGCTCGGTTTATAATGTACCCAGACGAACAGGGAACACCGGGCCTCCTAGTAGTGGACCTTGGAGTATAGAATACAGGCCTCAAGCCACAGACGTGCTCAAATAGACATTTTACGTCTAAACAGTGCAGGTTAATGTTGTACAAACACAGAGTGCCTTTACTAACCTCCATACATTGTTGGGTGTTTGGTTATAGATTTTTATTAAAATATTGACTTTTCTTTTGGATGACGCAAATGATGTGAAAGCCGTATAAAATGAAATATCCGATATACATTTATATAATAGATTCTCAATATTATAAGTGAACAATATTATATAAGTTAATTGATTTATATTTACACTATATGTGGCAAATGTAATGTTGTTACACTAGATTATTGAAACTATTATTAACTAATTGCATTAACGCAAGAGGCTTTTATTTTGAAATTCTAATTAGAAGAAATTGCACATGTGATGAATGGTCATGTGACCACAAGCATTTACATTACATTTACATTTACAGCATTTGGCAGACGCCCTTATCCAGAGCGACGTACATAAGTGCTTAAATCTTTAACATTGAATACATTAATGCTGGCTCACTAAGTTACATACTTAAGATACCATGAGTTTAAAACATTTGTTCAAAGTTACAATGAAAAGGTGTCAAAGGTGTGTTTTTTTTTTTTGTTTTTTTTTTAAATGCGAAAGATAAGGAAAGAAGTGCTAGTTGAAGTGTTTCCTGAATAAGTAGGTCTTCAACCGCCACTTGAAAATATCCAGTGACTCAGCTGTCCGGACCTCTAGGGGAAGTTCATTCCACCACCTTGGTGCCAGTACAGAGAAGAGTCTTGTAGTATACTTGCCTCTTACCCTGAGAGATGGTGGAACCAGTCGAGCAGTGCTGGTAGATCGGAGGGTGCGGGGTGCAGTGCGAGGAGTGATGAGGGCTTTGAGGTAAGAGGGAGCTGGTCCATTTTTGGCTTTGTAGGCCAGCATCAGTGTTTTGAATCTGATGCGTGCAGCTACTGGAAGCCAGTGGAGGGATCGCAGCAGCGGGGTGGTATGCGAGAACTTTGGCAGGTTGAAAACAAGCCGGGCAGCTGCATTTTGGATCATTTGCAGAGGACGGATTGCGTTCATAGGTAGACCTGCCAGCAGTGCATTGCAGTAATCCAGTCTAGAAATGACAAGAGACTGAACAAGTACCTGAGCAGCCTGTGTGGACAGAAATGGTCGAATCCTTCTAATGTTGTAGAGAAGAAACCGACATGAGCGAGTCACATTAGCAACATGAGAGTAAAAGGACAGTTGATTGTCCATGGTTACCCCAAGGTTGCGAGCTGTGGCTGAAGGGGAGATCAGATCGTTGTGCAAGGATATAGCAAGATCATGACCTGGGGATGAATCACCTGGGATGAAGAGCAGCTCAGTTTTGCTAGGATTAAGCTTTAACTGATGAGCAGTCATCCATGATGAAATTTCTGCCAGACATGCAGAGATCCGGTCAGAAGCTGTGGCATCTGCGGGTGGGAAAGAGAAGATAAGTTGTGTATCATCAGCATAACAGTGGTAAGAGAACCCATGTGAGGAAATAACTTCACCAAGAGAGTGAGTATACAGGGAGAAAAGAAGACGACCAAGTACTGAGCCTTGTGGGACGCCAGTGGAGAGTCTGCGTGGAGCAGATGTCACTCCCCTCCATGTTACCTGATATGAGCGTCCTTCCAGGTAGGAAGCGAACCATTCCCAAGCTGATCCGCAAATCCCAAGACTCCTGAGGGTGGCTAAGAGAGTCTTATGATTGACCGTATCAAACGCTGCTGAAAGGTCAAGGACGATAAGGACGGACAATATTAAGCACAATATTATTGTTATTTTTATTTCTTTTTTTACATATATAATTTTTATTTCTTTGTTATTGGTTTTGTTTTCCTTTCCCTTTTGAAACTGTTAACCTTTAAAAAGAAAGTTTATTAAGAATCGTTTAAGTAAGTGTCACATGTAAGCGTGAGGGTGGAGCTGACGCAGGGGCGTAGCCATCATTTAAAAAGTGGGGGGGGACGAAATGTCTAGTGTTATCTGTTTATTTTTTTTCAGTTAACCCTTGTGTAAATGACAGGTTTTATTTTTAATCATGCTTTATATGCGTTATGATTATATATGATTATAAAACAGAAAGAAAGAAAGAAATAGAACAGCTTGCCACTGGGACAGTACCCTTAAAAGGACATCTTTGTACCTTATTTATTTATAGTTGTACATTAAGGTACACATTGGTATTCTAAGGTAGTAATGTGTACCCTTTTGAGTATAAAGTACAAAGATGTCCTTATAATGGTACTAAGAGTATATTGTTTACATATTTCAAATTGTATTTTGTGTATGCACAGTACATGGCACACAGTAATGGATACTTGCACATTCAAATAATACTTCATTTTGTTCTCTTCTACAGTCCATATTTCAGGAATAAAACAAGTAATTCAAAACAAACTATTGAAAGAAAATTTATATTGAACTCAACTGTGTGAGCTGGTGACAGTACAGTGTATTACAGTGATGTGTGAGCTGGTGACAGTACAGTGTATTACAGTGATGTGTGTGAGCTGGTGACAGTACAGTGTATTACAGTGACGTGTGTGAGCTGGTGACAGTACAGTGTATTACAGTGATGTGTGTGAGCTGGTGACAGTACAGTGTATTACAGTGATGTGTGAGCTGGTGACAGTACAGTGTATTACAGTGATGTGTGTGAGATGGTGACAGTACAGTGTATTACAGTGATGTGTGTGAGATGGTGACAGTACAGTGTATTAGTGATGTGTGTGAGCTGGTGACAGTACAGTGTATTACAGTGATGTGTGAGCTGGTGACAGTACAGTGTATTACAGTGATGTGTGTGAGATGGTGACAGTACAGTGTATTACAGTGATGTGTGTGAGATGGTGACAGTACAGTGTATTACAGTAATGTGTGAGCTGGTGACAGTACAGTGTATTAGTGATGTGTGTGAGCTGGTGACAGTACAGTGTATTACAGTGATGTGTGAGCTGGTGACAGTACAGTGTATTACAGTGATGTGTGTGAGCTGGTGACAGTACAGTGTATTACAGTGAAGTTTTTGACTGTTTTTTGTATTCGCTTTTCGGGTTTTGCACTTTGCAGACGGTCCCTTGGAATCTGTCTCTTAGGTGTTCGCACATAGAGACTTGTGTATTTTGTCCACCGCGGATTAAAGCTGATTTTGAGGAGAATTGTGTTGTAGCTGCATCTCTACATTACTACGGTGAAAAAGAGGTGTTATTTGTGTAGTAACAGCGTTTAGCTGTTGACTCGGGAAACTCCAACCTGTGAATATGTCACCAACTTTAGTCTAAACTGGACGGAGACACGGAGCACCCTGTAACTCACTGACCTGCCTGCGTTCACAATTCACACGGTGCAGATGGGAGGGAGAACGGCTGACTACACAGTTTATGGGAATAAATTGTGTATTTCCCTCACAATTGTCACAAAAAACTCACTACACTGCCTGTCTGGTCTCTCTGCGCGTGGCTTCGCGAGATCATGCGGTGCAATTTGTTTTTCCTCACTGCTGCACGAGTCTGCGTGAGAATATGGGGGTGTGGCGTGAGAATATGGGGGTGTGGCATGAGAATATGGGGGTGTGGTGTGAGAATATGGGGTGTGGTGTGAGAGAGTGAGAATCGGGTCAATTGCGTGAGTCTCACGCTGAATGCGTGAGAGTTGGCAGCCATGCATTCACACACACACACACACACACACACACACACACACACACACACACACTTACATACACACATACATATACACACACATACCATACACACACACATTCACACACACATACACACACACAACAAAAAATAATACACTAAATGTCTCCTTTTTGTGTCATTTGCCCTCAAGTTTAAACCTCTCTTGCCCCATGTGTGTGTTTTAGGAGGGTGAGAGCGAGAGGCTCACAGAAACCTCCAAGAAGAGAAAGAGGAGATGATGAAGACTCTGACACATGAAGAGCAGTTACAACATTTCTTCTCGAAAATACATGGCTACTTTTGTGAACCCTGTGTGTGTGTGTTTGTGTGAATAAGATTAGTGTTGGAGAAAATGTAGCTCAGTCTATAAACCTTATAGATTCTGTAATACTTTGCATTTGACAGCTGATAAAATGACTCCTGAATGTTGTCTTTACATTCCTTTCTGTGTTGCTCATAATCTACTCTCAGGGTTAAACGTGGGCTCGGTTTATAATGTACCCAGATGAACAGGGAACACCGGGCCTCCTAGTAGTGGACCTAGGAGTATAAAATACAGGCCTCAAGCCACAGACGTGCTCAAATAGACGTTTTACGTCTAAACAGTGCAGGTTAATGTTGTACAAACACAGAGTGCCTTTACTAACCTCCATACATTGTTGGGTGTTTGGTTATAGATTTTTATTAAAATATTGACTTTTCTTTTGGATGACGCAAAGGATGTGAAAACCGTATAAAATGAAATATCCGATATACATTTATATAATAGATTCTCAATATTATAAGTGTACAATATTATATAAGTTAATTGATTTATATTTACAGTATATGTGGCAAATGTAATGTTGTTACACTAGATTATTGAAATTATTATTAACTAATTGCATTAACGCAAGAGGCTTTTATTTTGAAATTCTAATTAGAAGAAATTGCACATGTGATGAATGGTCATGTGACCACAAGCATTTACATTACATTTACATTTACAGCATTTGGCAGACGCCCTTATCCAGAGCGACGTACATAAGTGCTTAAATCTTTAACATTGAATACATTAATGCTGGCTCACTAAGTTACATACTTAAGATACCATGAGTTTAAAACATTTGTTCAAAGTTACAATGAAAAGGTGTCAAAGGTGTGTTTTTTTTTTTTGTTTTTTTTTTAAATGCGAAAGATAAGGAAAGAAGTGCTAGTTGAAGTGTTTCCTGAATAAGTAGGTCTTCAACCGCCACTTGAAAATATCCAGTGACTCAGCTGTCCGGACCTCTAGGGGAAGTTCATTCCACCACCTTGGTGCCAGTACAGAGAAGAGTCTTGTAGTATACTTGCCTCTTACCCTGAGAGATGGTGGAACCAGTCGAGCAGTGCTGGTAGATCGGAGGGTGCGGGGTGCAGTGCGAGGAGTGATGAGGGCTTTGAGGTAAGAGGGAGCTGGTCCATTTTTGGCTTTGTAGGCCAGCATCAGTGTTTTGAATCTGATGCGTGCAGCTACTGGAAGCCAGTGGAGGGATCGCAGCAGCGGGGTGGTATGCGAGAACTTTGGCAGGTTGAAAACAAGCCGGGCAGCTGCATTTTGGATCATTTGCAGAGGACGGATTGCGTTCATAGGTAGACCTGCCAGCAGTGCATTGCAGTAATCCAGTCTAGAAATGACAAGAGACTGAACAAGTACCTGAGCAGCCTGTGTGGACAGAAATGGTCGAATCCTTCTAATGTTGTAGAGAAGAAACCGACATGAGCGAGTCACATTAGCAACATGAGAGTAAAAGGACAGTTGATTGTCCATGGTTACCCCAAGGTTGCGAGCTGTGGCTGAAGGGGAGATCAGATCGTTGTGCAAGGATATAGCAAGATCATGACCTGGGGATGAATCACCTGGGATGAAGAGCAGCTCAGTTTTGCTAGGATTAAGCTTTAACTGATGAGCAGTCATCCATGATGAAATTTCTGCCAGACATGCAGAGATCCGGTCAGAAGCTGTGGCATCTGCGGGTGGGAAAGAGAAGATAAGTTGTGTATCATCAGCATAACAGTGGTAAGAGAACCCATGTGAGGAAATAACTTCACCAAGAGAGTGAGTATACAGGGAGAAAAGAAGACGACCAAGTACTGAGCCTTGTGGGACGCCAGTGGAGAGTCTGCGTGGAGCAGATGTCACTCCCCTCCATGTTACCTGATATGAGCGTCCTTCCAGGTAGGAAGCGAACCATTCCCAAGCTGATCCGCAAATCCCAAGACTCCTGAGGGTGGCTAAGAGAGTCTTATGATTGACCGTATCAAACGCTGCTGAAAGGTCAAGGACGATAAGGACGGACAATATTAAGCACAATATTATTGTTATTTTTATTTCTTTTTTTACATATATAATTTTTATTTCTTTGTTATTGGTTTTGTTTTCCTTTCCCTTTTGAAACTGTTAACCTTTAAAAAGAAAGTTTATTAAGAATCGTTTAAGTAAGTGTCACATGTAAGCGTGAGGGTGGAGCTGACGCAGGGGCGTAGCCATCATTTAAAAAGTGGGGGGGGACGAAATGTCTAGTGTTATCTGTTTATTTTTTTTCAGTTAACCCTTGTGTAAATGACAGGTTTTATTTTTAATCATGCTTTATATGCGTTATGATTATATATGATTATAAAACAGAAAGAAAGAAAGAAATAGAACAGCTTGCCACTGGGACAGTACCCTTAAAAGGACATCTTTGTACCTTATTTATTTATAGTTGTACATTAAGGTACACATTGGTATTCTAAGGTAGTAATGTGTACCCTTTTGAGTATAAAGTACAAAGATGTCCTTATAATGGTACTAAGAGTATATTGTTTACATATTTCAAATTGTATTTTGTGTATGCACAGTACATGGCACACAGTAATGGATACTTGCACATTCAAATAATACTTCATTTTGTTCTCTTCTACAGTCCATATTTCAGGAATAAAACAAGTAATTCAAAACAAACTATTGAAAGAAAATTTATATTGAACTCAACTGACAAAGACCTGATATCAATTATACAATTAGATGAAATAAACATTTAGTGTCACTTTTTACACAGTGTTAAAGCTAACATTTATTTCAATATATAAAGCTATTTAAAACTGCCAAAAGTGTCTCTGCGACGTTCCTTCCCATCTATGAACAGCTGAGCAATCATTTCCCTATTTATATAGTCAATTTTGTCACTGTGAATGTGACACACAGCAACACTGTTTAGACGGGACTGTGTCATTGTGCTTTGGAGCCAGGTTTTTAATCTTCGAAGACTGCTGAAGCTTCTTTCAGCCTCTGCTGAAGAAACAGGAAAAACAAGGAGCAACCTCACAAGTGTTTCCACTTGGTCAAAGAGTTGGCGGACTTCTGGTAACATATTCTGAAGAATACTTGCAGCTTCAGAAGTAGACCGATAATTATACTTGGACTTAAACATTGCTAACTGCACCCTCAGTGAAGCCCTGTGCAATTCTGGATACTGTTCCAATAGACCACCATCAGACTCTCCTGTCAATAGTACCTTTTCAAGAGCACTGATCGTAAGCAGACTCTCTTGCTCAAATCTTTCTTGAAATTGCACATTAACAACATCAAGGACCTTGAAAAATTCTGCCCTGAAGTATCCTGCAGAAGAGGTAGGAACATGTGCTGAACCGTTTGGGAGGGTTTCGAACACGTGGCATTTCAATTGGAGACAGATTTAGGGAGTTACTCATTTGTGTTGCTTTGTCATAGACACTTTGGAATGCATCTTCTGTTCTCTTTTTTGCAATTGTGTCCTTCACACAGTTGACAGCAGCTAGCATTCCATCTACTGTCTGACTGTGGCTCTGAAGAGAAGCATTGAGACACTCAAGCTCTTCTGTCACTTCTAAGGCAAGTAAAAGACCAAGCAAAACATTGCCTTTTTGAAATCTATCAGACAAACCATTTGCCCTGCAAGCTGACTCTGAATGACCACGTGACATTTCCTCCAGAGCGAGTAACACTGGCTGATACTGTTTTAACACAGCACGAATGGCAGAGGTGCGCACTGTCCATCTTGTAGGACACAAAGGTCTGATGGCTGTAATAGTGGACATATAATGTAAGTGGTTGACTTTCTTTGATGATGGCCTGTGCCCCTGAATATTTCCCTGCCATATTCGCAGAACCGTCATAAGCCTGCCCTCTCAGCCCAGTGATGGATAAGTTAAGACGAAGCAGTACATCCTTCAGAACCTTTGCCAGGTTCTCTCCTGTGGTAACAGAGACTTCATACATGCCAACAAATTCCTCATGGACTATTAAATCGTGATCAACATATCTTAGGCAGACTGATTCTTGTTCCTTTCCTGATAAATCTTGGGTATGATCCATGATGACACAAAACTGCAAGTTCGGAAGTGAATTAATTTTTTCTGCAATTCTATGAATTATAGAATTACTGAATAAATTGAGGATTTCATTCTGAATTTGTAGGCAAGTATAATCAGTTTTGAGGGACAACCATTTGCTCAGGCTAGGGTCATCTTCTGACTTGTATTTTAGAAGTTGATTAAAGTTTCCCTCATCATCATCATGGCCTCTAAAAGATAAACCTTGTCTTGCCAGAAACTGCACAGCACTTATTATCTTTAATAGGCATTTCCTTGCCTCCTCTTGCTGGGATGCCAGTACATTGGACAGATGAACATCTATATACTGTACATCTTGATTCATAGATGTATGTTGTTATGGCTGTCTTGTGACATGCTGATCCAGCATGTAATGTAAACCTCTCTCTGGCCTTCTTCCAGTTCTTAAAGCCAGAGATAATAAAGGTGGTTTCTGAATTTTTGGCAAGTTCTGATGTTTTGTTTTTAAATGCTTTGTGGAAGTAGAAGCACAATGATCCATCAATACCAGGCTCAAAATGAAGCCATGCAAATTCTTGGTACCAGTGAGCCTGAAATTTTAGAGTTTTGTCCCGAAGCACCTGACACACAATAGTCTTAGGATCTGGCTGGTGGGGTTTTAATACAGTTACAGAAGACCTGCCTACTTCTACAGCAGCCAACCCTATGTCAGATGCCCCCTGTTCTGTCTACAAAAAAATACAAATCAGTCTGATTAGTCTAAGTTAAAATATATAAGAAATATCTTATCATAGACAATGCTGTAAATAATCTGTCCTTACATCTGAAGCCTCGTTGTAACTTTCTGCCTCATTCACTCTCAACTCAGAAGTCTCTTCTGCCTCTGTCTATTGAAAATAAAGTACAAAACATTCCAACCACATATACTTAGCTGACATAGTACATATCAGATCAGAATCTGAATCAGAATCACAGAGTGAATAGAAAAACATTTCCCCAGGACCATCGTGCTACATAAAACAACATAGAGCAACACAGAGCTGAGACTGAAACCTAAGTTGTCCTAGCTACATAAGGTGCATAGTGTGCACTTACTGCAAACAGTACAAGACAAAAGACAGCACAGACAGACAGGTCAATACACTACAGGACATAAAATAGCGCCGACTAGTGTGCAGTCTGTAATTGACAATTTTACAAATAAGCAGATGGAAACAATAAGTGGATTATTGTGAACATACAATAGCAGCAGTTGATGGCAGCATTTTAATAGAGATGTGATTTGAATAGAACAGTTCTATAAGAAGACTCACTAGCCATCTACTGGTTAAAGTCTAGTAATGAACATAAAGGCTTTAAGACTGTATAATCAAATTTGACAGGATGTGCTATTACTACATTCCAACTAGTACAGTTGTATCACACAAACCTAACTTTACTTGATATGTGCCTGGGTGTGGATGTTGGGGTTGTATGTTACTTACTGACAGCTGCCCCTAAGATAGCTGCTAATGCCTTGTGTATGTTTGCCTGTGTAATTGTAAATGGCCATAATCTCATTTTCTAAAAACAACTAGAAAAAACATGACAGCTATTTTCATTCATTCTTACTTTTGTAATGTTAGATCAGTCTTACATGTTTTCAGATTAATGACACAGATTTATGCAAATTCATGCCCAATACATGTTTATCTAATAAATGTTTACTCTGATTTTTCCTTAGATAGTCACTCACATTGTGTTTAGTGGACATAAAAAAGAGGTCATGTGCATTGATTACTAATTCTGTAGACATAGTTTGCTTTATAAATGAAACATTTTAAGAAAATATCAGCAATAATTGTTGATTCTGTGTGGAAGCAAAATGTCATTATTCTCCTTTATGTTCATTGTCTTATAGACAGCTTATAGAATTATAATTTTATAGATATTTTCCCTTTCCTACTAAACTCAAATGTTATTGACCAAATTGTTCATTTGAATTCAAAGCTTCAAAAAATATTAGATTTTTATTTAGACAAAAAAAAACAACAACAACAACTGAAGAGTATCTTTAGCAATAGTCTTACCTGATGTAGCAAGGACCATTATAAATAATTCCTGCTAATTGCTGTCAGTCAGTCTACTTTCTGTATCTACAAAATGCTTAATTGTGGGACCCCTTTAAATAGTGGCAGGGGATCTGACCAAAACCCCTCCCCCCCATACTGATTGTGAACGATCAGAACAGTAACTCTTGAACCAGGCCAGACAGCTCTCGGAGAATCCAATATCTCTTAGCCTATCCAGCAATATTTCATGGTCCACAGAGTCAAAAGATTTTGCCAGATCAACAAATGCAGTTACACAGTACTCCTTGTTGTCAATCGCACATATGATTTCATTGAAAACCTTAAGTATAGCAGTGATTCAACTATGACCGGATCTAAAACCAGACTGAAACTGATCAAGAACATTATAGGTCTCCAAATGGTGCATAAGCTGCTTATTGACCAACTTCCTCACTAATACTTTAGAGAGACAGGGCAAGATGGAAATAGGTCTATAGCAATTTAAATCTAAATTATCACCCCCTTTAAAAAGTGGGGTTACAGCAGCAGATTTCCAGTTCCTCGGGAAAACACCAGTATTGAGTGAGAGATTAAAAATGCAAGTGATAGGCAAGTGATAGGCGTGGCAATAAAAAGCTGATTTCTTTAAAAATAATGAATCTAATTCATCCAAGCCAGCAGATTTATGAATATCCATGTTGAGCAATTCCTCAAGTACATCGATCTCTTGTATTGACTGAAAAGAGAAGGATAGAAGACCTGATGCTGGTGAATGCCTAGCAGATGCCAAATTAACAGGAGTAGAAGTACCGGACCTATTCTCATAGGCACAGCCAGCATTAACAAAATGTTGGTTAAATTGATAAACCATTTTGGATTTGTCAGTAATAACAACACCATTGTGATTAATTACAGTGGGTAAACGGGTAAATTTTTGTTTTCCATTTTTTTGATGATATTCCAAAATATTCGGGGATCAGAACCTTTAACAGTCAAACTATGCTTGAAATAGCATAGTATTAAATCTTGTAGGGGCCTGAACAAGTTAAGTGCATCTAGTTGTATTTTTAAAGATGATGTTGGATCAAACATATTCCAATTCAGGTCCCCTAACAAAATAAATTCAGAAGAGATGTGAGGAGCAATTATTTCACTTAAGGCAGTCAAAGCACTTACAGGAGCAGAGGGTGGTCTGTAACAACCAGCTACAGTGATAAAGACATTTTTTGATAAGGCAATTTTTAAAAGTATTAACTAGAACTGTTTAGCAACAGAGTTTGAGGTAATTACTGAACACTGTAAATTATCCTTACAATAGACAGCAAATTTATGATCCGACGATTCAGTTGAACAGTGACATTGAATTGGATAGCATGTAAACAAAAAGCCGATGCTACTTTAAATAGATGCTAAAATGTTTTGTATGTCTGCCCTAGAAATCCCAAATGTCTCCGAATAAAGAATAGCGAAAAAGTCCAGCACAATCCCAGAAAAACTCTCCCAAACAATTCCAAATCACATCGATGCAATTTTAACACGAAATTGCCAGGATTGAAGACGACACCATGCGACGACGTGTACTCTGTACGATGTACTAGGACTAGATCTTACTATCTGTAAGCAGTGTGTAGCAGCAGCAGCAGTGTGTAGCAGCAGCAGCATGTACTGTAGCGGCAGCAGCATGTACTGTAGCAGCAGCAGCGTGCAGGAGCAGCATGTAGCAGCAGCAGCGTGTAGCAGCAGCAGTGTGTAGCAGCGTGTAGCAGCAGCAGCGTGCAGCAGCAGCAGCAGCGTGTAGCAGCAGCAGCCTACAGTATCTGTATCTGATGCTTAGAAGCTAGTTCATGCATTCATGACCTCTAGACTGGGCTATTGTAATGCATTACTAGGTGGTTGTCCTGCATCTTTAATAAATAGGCTACAGTTAGTCCAAAATGCAGCTGCCAGAGTTCTCACTAGGACAAGAAAGTATGACCATATAACCCCAATTTTATCATCTCTACACTGGCTACCTGTTAAGTTTAGAATTGATTACAAACTGCTGCTACTTACGTACAAGGCTCTTAATGGTTTAGCTCCCATGTATCTAACTAGTCTTCTAACACGTTACAATCCTTCATGCTCTGTGAGATCACAAAACTCAGGACTTCTGGTAGTTCCCAGAATATCTAAGTCTACTAAAGGTGGTAGAGCGTTTTCTTATTTAGCTCCCAAACTCTGGAATAGTCTTCCTGATAGTGTTCGGGGCTCAGACACACTTTCCCAGTTTAAATGTAGATTAAAAACTCATCTCTTTAGTCAGACGTACACATAATACATCCCATAATATTGTGCTCTATTACATCTGACTTGCTAATATTATAAACAGCAGCTACGTTAATCCCTCTCCACTGCTTCTCTTTTTCTACCCATCCCGAGGCATCCAGACATTGTACCAGCTCCGATTGTCTTCCATGCGATGAAGTTTTTAGACCTCCACTGAGATGAGGGCGACTCTGAGAGAATCCTGAGACATCTACAGATCTACCAGCTCCATTTAGACTCTGCGATACTAAAGAGGAGATGTGAACTCCATGTCATCTTTTACATCAATACAACATTTATCAGACTGTATATTTATAATCACACCCCCAGTGTCACCCATATGAGGATGAGGTTCCCCTTTGAGTCTGGTTCCTCTCAAGGTTTCTTCCTTCAATTCTAGGAAGTTTTTCCTTGCTACAGTCACCTGAGTCACCTCAGACTTGCTCATTGGGGATAAATACAAACACATTTAAATATATCTAATATTAATCTTGAATTTTGTATTCTATTAATCTTTATATTATTCTTTATAATAACCTTTTGTTCTATGATTATGTTCTGTAAAGCCGCTTTGAGACAATGTCAATGTCAATGTCAAGCGCTATACAAATAAACTTGATTTGAATTAATTAAAAAGCTGACGGTCAGATTCATATATACTATTAAAAGATAATGGCTGTATTTGTCTCTGTTGTATTGGCCATTTGACCGTAGTGGGTTGAAATGCGTGAACATGCTGTGGTGTTACTGGGCTGTACAACTGAGCTCCGTTATATTTAATTTCTTACCAAATAATAGCCCACATTGAACAGATATATAATGTTATGATCTAAGAGTATTCAGACAACTGAAACTGTAAAAGGTTCATGGTCTGGAACCAAGATTTGGATACTGAACTCTTTATATAGGACTGAGAATTAATTTGTGCTACAATTCAGTAAATTTTAATCATTATGGTCAAAATAAGACAAGATATAAATATAAAAATATATACCTGATATATGTACTAAAAGCTAAAGTTACTAAGTTAAAGGCAAGTTAAGTACTAAGTTAAAGGCACATTATTGTGTCACTGTCTGGCAAAGTATAAAGATTTAAGCATTTTATTTAATATATAAATTGTATATTGTGTATATATAGATAGATAGTATGATAGATAGATAGATAGATAGATAGATAGATAGATAGAGAATGTATAAAATCGTGTATGTATATATACATACATACACACAATTTTATACATTCTATAGTAGCACCAGAACACTGAATACTATTTTATCACTAATTAATTTTTGTCACATAATAAAAAAAAAAATAAAACAAATATTTAGCATTATTGCTACGGACTTTATTTAAACCAGCGATATTAATTAACAAACCTTGGCTATTTATTTTTTCATTTAATGATTAATTTCTACTTTAAAAGTCTGTGAAAGTTTTTATTGAAGTGATTTCATTCATTCATTCATTGATCTTCTAACCGCTTATCCGAGCATCTCGGGTCACCGGCTGAAGTCATTTTTTTACCCAAATATAGTTCGGAGTTTCACTCATTACAGCTGCGGCTATAAACTGCCTCTCGCTTCAGCAGCAATAGTCACAGATGACAAAGTACGTGATTGGCTGACGGTGCAGCAAAGTCGTAACGTGATTGGCTCTCGCGCCAAATGATTGACGGACAATGTCCCCGCTTTCGATTTATATTTTGATATACAACATATAGTGCTAGTGACGTCACAGGGGTGAACGCGATAGAATCACGTGAGGAGATTCGACTAAATTCGACTTCTAATTCTACTCACGTCATTTTACTGTATTACACAAATCGCTTGGCAGGTAAACTCCTACAATATTCATTATCATCATCATTATTATTATTATTATTATTATTATTATTATTAGCAGTAGTAGTAGTAGTAGTAGTAGTATTGTTTTTATTATTATTATTATTATTATTATTATTATTATTATTATTAGTAGTAGTAGTAGTAGTAGTAGTAGTATTGTTTTTATTATTATTATTATTATTATTATTATTATTATTATTATTATTATTATTATTATTATTTGAAGGTAGCTCTTCTTCATATGTCAATATTTTCTTATTTGCTCAAATGATCATTTAGAAGCCAAGCTTGTTGGTCTAAAACATGTTTAAAAAGAGACGCGGCGAGTCCAGACCTCAGCATAAACATGGTATGTTAATGAAGCCACTCCTGAACACTTTATACTCATCATTTTACGCCCCTTGTGTGTTCAAATAGATCTGTTTGTGTTTTTGTAGATAGAGCAACCCAGGAGAAAATTCATACCCAGGTATGAAGTCAGCTCCATGTGAATCAGTGAATTAGTTTGAGCGTAAACTGGATGTTAATCCATTTGATTCTAGGACTGAAAAAGGATGAGTGTTAAAATTTATAGTGGCTGTTGTAATTATTAAAAACTCTAAGTTAAAGCACTGACACTGATGTGCTCTTTATAGATGATTGAGAAGAAGAAGAGACAACCTGGAGCAGTTGGAGTGTCCACAATGAGCACCTCATCTGACCAGAGACCAAAATGTTTCAGGGACATTATGGACCTGGTTCTTTGTCTGAGTGATGAGTATGATCGAAATCTGACATTTTATTCAGTTCATTTACACTTGAATAAATGATTAGATGCTGATTTACTCTTTCTGTGTGTTTAAAGGGAATGGAAGGCTCTGAGCAGGGGCATGACGAAGAAGGTGAGGGGAGAATATCGAATAACAAACAAATGGGTTGTAAATATGAGAATGAGCTGATATGATCTGGCCAATGAAGAGATGAATCAGTGTAATGTGTAATATTTTATTTACTTTATTAATGCCAGAAACAGTGCTTTTTGCTGTTATATGAAGAGTTAACTGATGATGTTGTAATCATAACATCATGTGGCTCATGGGTCGTTTAAAACTGGATTTGAACCACAGCAGAGTTAAACACTGTTATCATTTGGTTAAACACTGATCATGTTTCATATTTATTTCTTTTACCTTAAAAGGTCACAAGGTTGGAGTTTGCCGCAACGTGCACTAAAATTGTGACGGCGGTCTCTTCTGCTGTCGTACGCCGTTTACTGAAGCCTCTAAGCAAAAGCTTTGGGATCAAAGCAATTCTCGAGGCGAACAACAAACTGAAGAAGATGGCCGAGTCAAAATCAAGCATGTGCCCTGCCCCAGACGCCTCGGCTCAAAGGTAAACTTTATCTACCTGCTGCTCAGATTTTACTCTTAATATTCACAAGGATCAATCAATTTACTGTTTAATCAACACCTGAGTAATCAGAATCCAATCAGTTGGCTGTTTAAAAAGAAAACAATTTTATTAACATTGTGCTATTTTACTTGCATTTATTTATTTCAGTTCATATGTGCATTGACATGGAAATACTTAATATTATTTCCATGTATAAATATAAATATTAATTCCTTTTACTGTTCCCTCTTCCCTGTGTGTGTATAAAGATCCCCTATGCAGGTGTCTGATTTTATCTGTCATCTTGGTCAGAGAATTGTCATTGAAATTAAAGGTGCGATGCTGGAAGCGATCCGGAGTACGGCAGCAGGACAGAAGCCGAGCTGCTCTGAAAGTGCTTCATCACCTGCAGAAGATCCGATCACACAGATAGATGATCTCAGTGTTTCATGCACTAATGAGATCTGTGATAGGATCCTCTCCCTGTATCACTCTGAAGCGCTCCACAGACCTGGAGGAGAGACATCAGTAATGTCGCTAAAGTCTCTCCTGGAGGTCCATAAAATAATGAAGGGCTTGGAAAAAGTTGTCTCCACCACTAGGTCGTCTTCGTGGTTTACCGTATCCACGAATTCTGACTCTGTCTCCATGACAACTGAAGTGGTGACTCCAAGTTGTGGTTCAGAACCTCCACAAACTGAGAGCCCTTTCAGTGATCAGTTTATGAGCAAAGCCTCACATGCAGTCAGTGAAGTTCTTCTGGAAACGGAGCAAAAAATCGCTGCCTCAGTGTCGTCTCAAACTTCTGTCCCTGCCGCCATTGAGACAGAACCGAATTTCCTGATGGAGCTGGCCAAGAGCACAGCCATGGAAATTCTACAGAAATTATTTTGTATACTTGTCAGTTGCAGTGATGCTGACCAGTCTGGTCCAGAACCTGAGCAGAAGTTCCTCTCTTTTGCTCAAAGGATCCACATGGACATCCACAAGCGGGTGTTTACATTCATCTGTGAGCGGAAGCAAGCAATTTCAGAGAAAAGCAAGACACTTTTGGACGTCTGTACTGAAACTGGCGCTGAGCTCGACATCACAGAGAACGTCCGGAAATCTGCTGAAACTGAACAGTATCTTGATCAAGCCACTCAAGTTGCGAGCGATATCCTGGTAAAGAGGTTAACTTCACACATTTCCACAGGTTTAATCAGTGAGAAAGCCTCAGGTACCAGCACAATTCCATCTTCAGCAGCATCAGTAGATCTGGATTTTTCCCCAAAGAATGGAGACTTTTCAACAAATCTCCAGAGTCTGCCAGGTCTGGAAGAGAGCATTATAGAATTAGAGAGCGAGTCTCTGCCTTCGAGCCAGAAGAGTCCGTACGTTCCACTGCACCTTTTCACTGTGGTGCGCAATCAGCTTAAGTCTTTCTTCACTTCCTTCACTAAAAGTACTGCTGATGATAAAAAGACAGATGAATCAGCACACTTGGAGAGTGATGAGGACAGTGCCATTCCCATCCTCATCAGTGAGGACGGCTCGGTACACAAGCTGGACATTGGCCGAAGCGTCTCAGATTCTCTTCTGCTGAGAAGGAACAGCATGTTACGCTATGTGCAGTTCCCTTCTGAGCTTGTTTACAGGTTTGTAGAGGAGTCCACCAAGGCTTTACTGCAGAATGTGCTAAATGTCATCGATATAACTGATGAACGCTCCGAACATGCGGCTGAGGATCAGGAGAAGAAAAAGAGGTCTAGAGTTCGCTTTGTGGTGAAGACGAGCAGGTGCATAGTCGTTAAGGTATGCAGGACCCTAAATGTTGTTATGTGATTCTAGGATTTTATTTCTGTTATTGATAATTTAATGGTTTATTGTAAACATCAGTGCCTTTTACAGCTTTAATCACATTCTTACTGAAGGTCATTAGTCACCTTAGTCGTACACTTCCTACTTTGTCTTTTTATCTTCATAATTCTCAGCATCCCAAGAAGCAGAAGAAGCGGCGCAGCGTTCCAAGCCCTTCTGCTCCTGCAAATCTCAAGGACGGTAAGTTTTAAAGCAAAATGAACCTGTTATTTTTGACCAGGTTTGCGCCACTTGTCTTTTTAGTGTATAACACGTTTTGACCTTAATCAGCATCCTGTATCTTGTGTTTTAAATTGTAACTAATGATGATAACGATCGTGTTTGTTTATGATGTTAGCAGATGATTTTTAATGCACGTGATGATCATGTTTAAGAGTTTTAGCTCTCATCTGTTCCTGCACTGTATGTCCTGATTAAACAGCAGGTTTTGTCATTTTGCTGTAACTGCTTTTTCTCCTTTCCAGATTCACACAAGAACTTAGTCTTCAAGAATGCTCGCAAGATGCTGGGCAGGTTCTTGTCTGACTTCTCCAAGACCTTCTTCAACCCTTCAAACCTCTCCAGAAACTCTTCAGTGTAGACCTGTGCCTGGTGACTGTAAACCAAGTTACAATGGTACAGAAACCGGTTGTGGAGACAGAAAAAGAAACAAACTAAAATAACCCCAAAACAATATATGTCAAATTAAAACCAATTTAAAACTCAAACAGAGAAAAAGAACCAAACAAAAATATCCCAGACACATTTACAACAAATAACTAAAAACAAACAAACAAATAAATCAGTAATAACACAACTGGCTTTGTGTGTATTGGATTATTATAATAATGTGTTTTTCTGGGTTTTATCTAACTTTTATCCTTTCATTCTACATTGTATTCTACACATTTTGAAATCACTTTATACTGATATGTAAGACTTCACATCTATTAGTGCATTTTGCTGTGTTTATTTGTGAATAGTTATAAAGCGTGTACATACACTAACTGTCCACTTTATTAGGAACATAAACAGTGTCCTCTTGCACATTTATACACTAATCCAATCAGACAATCACGTGGCAGCAGCCAATGCAATGCACTCATGCAGGTGCCGCTTCAGAACTTGAGTTAATTTTCACATCAGAATGAGGAAAGTCTGACCTGAAAAAATTTCTTGTGTAAACACATGTACAATGAATTTACAACCAAATATCCAGCTTGATAAATTTATACAAACTGAATGAAGGTTTTTGCCCCAGGGTAAGATTGAAGAGTAAAGAGAAATGATCTTGCTGACTATTTCTTCTCCAGGTGAAGAGAAAATGAATCAAGTCAAGTCAAGAAGCTTTTATTGTCATTACACCATATAAAGCTGTTACAGTACACAGTGACATGAGACAACGTTTCTCCAGGATCAGGGTGTTACATAACACAAAGACGTAAGTAAGTAGTAAGTTAGTCCTAGATACATAAAGTGTATCTGTGTAACCTGGTGTACACAGTGCAGGACAAGACAAACAAGACAGACAAGACAGTGCAGGACAAAAGACAGTGCATACAAAACAATTACAGTACAATACAATAAAAAAAGACAATACATAAAAGACAATAAACAGAAACAGTGGTGACCGACCCGTGTCAATACTATATGTAAATACTGTATGTTCAACAATATTTCGTGCAGTAATACTAGAATGAACACAGTGTCATAGCAGCAGGTCCCTGAGATAATGTAAAGAATTGTGCAAAACAGCAAACGACTGAAATATGAGACCGTATGTGCAAAGAGCAAAAAGTGTGCAAAAACAGCATGTATACAGCTTGATGTGCGTGTTGGTGTGCGTGTGTTTGTTGTGCTCAGAACAGTTCAGTTTCAGTTATTAAGGAGTCTAATGGCTTGTGAAAAGAAACTGTTACACAGTCTGATCGTGAGGGCCTGAAGGCTTCAGTACCTTTTTCCAGACTGCAGGAGGGTGAAGAGTGTGTGTGAGGGGTGTGTGGAGTGAAGAGTGTGTGTGAGGGGTGTGTGGAGTGAAGAGTGTGTGAGGGGTGTGTGGAGTGAAGAGGGTGTGTGGAGTGAAGAGTGTGTGTGAGGGGTGTGTGGGGTGAAGAGTGTGTGTGAGGGGTGTGTGGGGTCATCCGTCATCCACATTGCTGTTGGCTTTGTGCTGTTGGGGGAGTGGCAAACATTACGAAATTACGAAAACGCTCTACCACCTTTAGTAGACTTAGATATTCTGGGAACTACCAGAAGTCCTGAGTTTTGTGATCTCAGAGAGCGTGAAGGATTGTAACGTGTTAGAAGACTAGTTAGATAAATGGGAGCTAAACCATTAAGAGCCTTGTACGTAAGTAGCAGCAGTTTGTAATCAATTCTAAACTTAACAGGTAGCCAGTGTAGAGATGATAAAATTGGGGTTATATGGTCATACTTTCTTGTCCTAGTGAGAACTCTGGCAGCTGCATTTTGGACTAACTGTAGCCTATTTATTAAAGATGCAGGACAACCACCTAGCAATGCATTACAATAGTCCAGTCTAGAGGTCATGAAAGCATGAACTAGCTTCTCAGCATCAGATACAGACAGGATGTTTCTCAGCTTGGCAATATTTCTAAGGTGGAAGAAGACTGTGTTTGTAATATGGTGATATGATTTTAAAGACAAGTTACTGTCTAATAAACACCAGGTCTTTCACTGTCGAGCTACTAGTAACAGTACATCCCTCTAAAGAATTGTGAGAGTTTCTGTGTCCTGGTTTTTGGACCTATAAGTAATATTTCTGTCTTATCAGAGTTTAACAACAGAAAGTTACAGCTCATCCAGTCTTTAATCTCTTTAACACACTCAGTTAATTTAGACAATTTAGCTGTTTCATCTGGTTTTGATGGGATATATAACTGTGTATCGTCAGCATAACAGTGGAAACTAATCCCCTGCCTTCTAATGATGTTCCCTAATGGAAACATGTATATCGAGAAAAGTAGAGGTCCTAGAACTGATCCTTGAGGGACCCCATAATTAACTGGCAATAAGCTGCAGGATTCACCATTTAAAAGTACAAAATGGTATCGATCAGACAGGTAGGATATGAACCAACTTAAAGCCTGTCCATGAATACCTGTGTAATTTTGTAAGCGATCTAGGAGAATGTTGTGATCTATAGTGTCGAATGCAGCACTAAGGTCAAGTAGAACTAATAGTGACATACAGTCTTGGTCTGAAGCTAAGAACAGGTCATTTGTAACTTTAACAAGTGCAGTTTCTGTGCTATGATGGGGCCTGAAACCTGACTGAAACTCTTCAAAGATCTTGTTCTCCTGTAAGAAGGAGCTCAGTTGAACAGACACAACCTTTTCTAATATGCAAACATAAACAAAAGTTTTCAAACAGGTCTGTAATTTTATAGTTAATTAGGATCTAAATTAGGTTTCTTAATGAGGGGCCTAATAACTGCCAACTTGAAGGATTTAGGGACGTAACCTAAAGATAGCGAGGAGTTAATAATATTAAGAAGAGGCTCACCAGCTTTATGTAACACTTCTTTCAGTAGTTTAGTTGGAATGGGGTCTAGTGAACAAGTTGTTGGTTTAGCTGTAGTAATAAGTTTATCTAACTCTTCCTGTCCTGTACTTGTAAAGCACTGTAGTTGTGAGTGTAGAGCTTTAGGTGAGACTGGGTCACAAGCTGCTCTCACATGTTGAACATCAACTATTTTGTTCCTGATACTTTTAATTTTATCACTAAAGAATTTCATACTGAATCGGGGCGGTTCATTCATTTTTAGGGGGTTTTAGCCCTCAGTGAGAATTTAAAACAAGAAGAGTTTTATATTATATATTATATGACTACATAGTAAGCCAAAAGTTTTGTTATTATTTAAAATGGCAAAAGTGGACACCAAAATTTTATGCATGATGTAATGATGTCAGTCTTGAATCAGATCAGTTCATGTGTGTGTGCATTCTCTACAAACAGTGTGTCTAATGAATGCAGTCATTAATAAAAAATATTCACAAGTCAAAGACCAAATCAATAAATGTTATTTTTATTAAATGGATTGTTTGCATTAATATTTTGTTTGTGCTATCAACGCTGGTAATAAGAATAGTGACATTTCACTGGTATTGTTTGCCGTCTTTGCGGCTTTCCGCTGATTAACGTTATAGATAAACGCCTCCAGCTCTGACTGACTCTGTGCTTCTCCGGTCAAATAAAGCAGACAGCTGATGCACTTTTGAAAGACTACAACGCATGCATGTAAAAGCAAAGTAAAAAAAAATCGCTCTTGGATCAAACTGATAAATAATTTTCTTTCCCATCGACTGCATTTTAACGTAATTTTTATTTTATTTTTGAAAGTAAAAATTATACTTAAAGTTTTAGGGTGGCTGAGATCACAGACAGGGGGGCTGGAGCCACCCTAAAAAAGGCCTAGAACCTCCTCTGTACTAAATCTCATAGTGAAGTCCTACTGAACTGTGATGGAATAGTGTGTTCAGATATCAGATTTTTTGTTAATCTAGCCACTGTGCTAAATAAAACCTGGGATTATTTGAATATTTTCTATGAGTTTGCTCAGGTGCTCAGCCCTAGCAGCTTTTAGAGCCTGTCTGTAGTTGGACACACTGCCCTTATACGTAATTCAAAAAAATCTGTCTTTAGTGGTCGGAATAATAGTTCTACTGAGTCGATAATGTGGTGAGACATAGTTAGCCTCATGTCTACAGTAAAACTACGTGAACCATTAAGATAAAGGTTAGCCTGGATTGTGAAGCTAGGCCGTTTTTAACAAAATGGTGGCTATGGGGGAAAATGAGTCAGATGATGTGGGGTATGTGTGGTATTGTGGGGTATTACTGTATGTATGTTTCATATGCCACTGGATACTTGAATTTCCCTCTAGATAAATAAAGTATCTATCTATCTATCTATCTATCTATCTATCTATCTATCTATCTTTAGCATACAGTGCAGTGTGGCTCCATCAGTCAGTTTGCCCTGTGTATCTGTGTTGTTTGTAGATGATTCTCCGAGAGCAGCAGCACTCACAAGAAGCCTAGGAGAGATGATTGTGAGGGACCTCCAGCCTATATCTGTAGTAGAACATGAGGGATTCCAGGCATTTGTAAAAGCTCTTGGCCAAAGATACAAACTCCCTAGCAGAAAGAAAATGACTGAAACATATCTTGTTAATATGTTTGATGAGTGCAAAGACAAAGTAAGAGCAATTTTGCAAAATGCTCCAAGTGTTGTACTTAACACTGATATGTGGACTTCAGTGTCCACAGAGGCGTACTTGACTGTCACATGTCATGTAATTGAGAATTGGCAAACTAAAGATTTTGTTTTGGAAACAGCGATTTTCCATGGACAACATACTCCTGATAATATCGGCTCAGAACTTAAATGAATAACAGATGAATGGGGCCTACCTGATAAGGTGATGGCAGCTGTGACAGACAACGGGGCAAATATGGTGGCTGCAGTACACAAGGCTGGGTGGTTAGGGTTAGACAAGGATAATCTTGTTTGGTGGCAAGAGCATCATCAAACCGTCCCATGCTTAAGCAAACTTGCTGTAAAGTACTTGAGAATTGTTGCTGCTTCTGTACCTGCAGAGCGGCAGGGGAGGTAGTGAGCAAAAAACGGAACAGACTCAAGGGGAAAACTAAACATGCTCTTATTCCTAAACAAAAACCTGTGAATAAGGACAGTTTTCAGAACAGGCTCAGGTTTAACATGTCCTATTTTTATTTTATTTTTTTGTAAACATGAATGTTTTGTGAAAACAATTTGAGTTAACAGTTTTCAAGGGTGCCTGATTTACATGTGTTGTAAAGAACAACAAAAAGTGGATATGGAATATTTTGTGACAAGGTTAAGAGTCAATTTTTTTTATTTATGTGTAATTTTCAACCTGTTTTACAAGTCTGAGATTTTCTTTATAATTAAATAATATGAGAGTAGTTTATTGTCTTGTCATTATGCAGCTATAATTTGGAATTTTTACTTTACTTTAAACTAGTTGTCATATCACACTACACATAAAATACGTAAAAAGTATCGGTATCGGCAATACCAGCTTGGGTATTACTTGGTATCGGATCGAATAGGAATTAAGTGGTATCACGCATCACTAATAATTAACAATAGGGAACAGGTGTGTAGAGACGGGGAGGAGTAAAAGAAGGCGGGGCAGACACGTGACACGCACATGGGCAAAAGTCCGGGCTGAGTCCTGAAACTTCTCTTTATTTACAAGCTTCTACTTGAACACACATTGAACACATTACACAGAACTTTTCTGGAATTAATTCCTTGTAAAAATAACAATGACATAGTTCTTCAGTATCTTCAGTATTTTAAAAAATAATGAATGTTTTCTAAAATTCAGTACTGACAATTGAATAACAAGTTAAAAATAAATCTAAATGTATATGAGCACAGTAAACTAATTAAAATGATCTGTATTCTGCCTGAGGGGGCACGGTGGCTTAGTGGTTAGCACGTTCGCCTCACACCTCCAGGGTTGGGGGTTCGATTCCCGCCTCCACCTTGTGTGTGGAGTTTGCATGTTCTCCCCGTGCCTCGGGGGTTTCCTCCGGGTACTCCGGTTTCCTCCCCCAGTCCAAAGACATGCATGGTAGGTTGATTGGCATCTCTGGAAAATTGTCCCTAGTGTGTGAGTGCGTGAGTGAATGAGAGTGTGTGTGTGTGCCCTGTGATGGGTTGGCACTCCGTCCAGGGTGTATCCTGCCTTGATGCCCGATGACGCCTGAGATGACGCCGGCACAGGCTCCCCGTGACCCGAGGTAGTTCGGATAAGCGGTAGAAAATGAGTGAGAGAGAGTGTATTCTGCCTGCACTCTGAAACCTGCAGCCAAAGTGTTTTGTGGATAAAACTGAACACAACTGCGTTCAATGAGGCTTTAGTTTACTAACAGTTGATCTTAAACTATAGTGATATTTATATTTTGTGATGTTTTAGAGTAAATCTTACTATTTCTGGTTTTTGTCATTTACAAACCACACTATAACCTTATAGAACAGAATAAAAACAATTTATTCATTTATAATAATGAATGTATATTTATTTGTAATTATTCCAAAGTTAAAATACATGCTTCATCAGTGAACTATGTTAATATATAATAAAGAATTTAAAATATGTGTTTTTGATGAGTTTTATGTATAAGCACGTCTGCCAAATGCTGTAAATGTTTACATTGTTTTTATCATATAGATTTAATTACAATACTAAGCACATTCATAGAGTTTATTGATTTTCATAACATCAATTTTACTTGGACCAAATCGCTGTCCCAGTTTAATGTTCCAGCTTCGTTTTGGAACAATGGTAGGATCACCGTTTTCAGAGTAGGCGTACCTGAAAAGACAGAAAAAAAATTCATATGTATATTACATTCATCTGTGTATTATATCTTTGCAAAACGAAGGAGCTCATCATGGACATCAGGTCACGCCCCATCCCCATTCAGGTCACGTGCACGTGCGCCCCGTCCCCATTCAGGTCAATGTTGCACGTACGTCCCATCTACATCACCGAGCTGCAAGTTGAACATGTCTCCAGCTTCAAGTTCCTGGGATCCACATATCAGAGGACCTGTCATGGACCACCAACACCTCCAGCCTGGTCAAGAAAGGTCACCAGCACCTGATCTTGCTGAGGACACTAAAGAGACATCACTTTTCAGCTATCCTGGTGCAATTTTATCACTGTTTGATTGGGAGCCTTCTGGCCAACTGTGTCAAAGTCTGGTACGGGAAGTACGCAGCCGCTATGCACTGCAATGGGTGGTGAAAACCGCTCAGCGCATCACAGGAACACTACTTCCATCCATTGAGTATGTCCAAAGGAAATGCTGTCTGCCTCACAGCATTCTTAAAGACTCCTCTCACCCTGACCATAGACTGTTTGTCTTCCTTCCCTCTGGTAGTCATTTGATTAGCCTCCGGAACGTAAACAGTAGTCTGAGGAACAGCTTTTTCCCTAAAGCTGTCACCTTACTGAACTGTGTCCCGGTGACAACCCACCTCTGTATATTATGCCAATATCACCTGTATATTTGTTGATTCATACTATAAATACTGCACTCATGGTGTAAATATTGTACATCTTGCACTTGCAGCTTATTGCGATTCTGGTTAGATGCCAAACTGCATTTCGTTGCCTTGTACTTGTACATGTGTAATGACAAAGTTGAATCTAATCTTAAAAATTTTAAAACGCAACTACATCATGGTAATGAAAGTTAATGACAGTTTGTGGATCTTATTAAACTTGTGTCAAATCTAAGGGTGAACTGCAGTAAAAGCACAGTGTGAATAGTGTATTTCACACATTTTTATATTTAGTTCGAGGCACTGTTACTGGATTGAACATCATTTTTTCATATTGTGTTCTTTAATTATCGCTATTATGTTGAAAAATAATGTGAGGCCAACAAATTCAATTCTGTACAAGTGCAGTAAGTTGTACACATAACTGAAAGACACTATTTAAATGACATACTTTCCAAAGTGCATGATGGAGCCGTAGTCATAAGGCATGTCTATGTTGTTCATCTTAAACTTCTCAAAGTTCCTTACATGATCTGCAAAAACAAACATATCACTTGAGCCTAGAATATATCGCTGCAGGAATCTTCAGAACTGTAAGGATCAAAATATTCACTGATCTTAAAATAGTGCTTGATCCAGCACATCCTTTTATTTAACTTTTTTTTTTATTTATTTAACCTGAAATAGCAATGTGTGCATGGAATATAGACAATTTTACCACATTTTTATATTGATTAATCAAATTAATAAAATCAAGAAAAACATGCTTTGGTTCAAAATCACACTAAGACATAACAACATGCGTCTGTCACTGTGCATCATTTAGATCAGCGTCATTTTCTTCCATAAACAAAACACCTCTTACTGTACCTCATCTCTTACAGCTGAAACTTTAGATAAAAACAGGGTCCAATTTGGGTTTGATTAAATATTAGGTTGATGGCGTGAACCTCCACCTTCTCTTTTCTATAATGAGATGGAAGATTAACAAATTCTAACAGTGATGAATTGTGTATAATGTCCTAAATTAAGGGAACAGTGTTGACTTATGATGTGAGCTAAAAACTATGGAACCTGAATACCTGTATATATGCAATGGGGTGTCAGATGACATCACTTCACGTTTGTGTTTAACAAGGGAGTAATACGGGACTGTGCGCTTAACACTTCACTAGTTTGTGGAAAAGTACTTCAAGTTCAAAGCATTTTTTTTTTTTTTTTACATTTTTTACATATGTTTGCTAAAAATGTGCGGTCTTGCTTTCTGGATAAAACATACAGGTTTTCATTATTTACCTAAAAAATAGAAGTTAGGGGCAGGTGGGGAATGCTATAGCATAAGCATGTGACAAATTTAAATCCCCTACAAGCTTAACTATGATATATTGTCAGAAAACCCATTTAACTCACAAACAAATACATAAAATATAAAAAGACCTTATAAATAAGAGCATGAAGTAAAGTTGGTTTATTTATTTACTTTATTTATATATTTATGATGACTTGTCTGTAAAGGCCATCTATAAATTAATTATATATGAATTAGGTAAACATGATCCTTTCACTGTTTTATCCACTGTATTGTGTATCACTGTACACAAGCTGTAGTATACACACAGATGTTGTATAAATGTACATTAAGTCGAGGTATCTACTGATGACTGGAGAAACCCACAGCGCTGTTCTCCATCATTCCTGCCTAATCTTTTTATTTCAGTGTCATATATCTATAGAGTGTCAGAAAATTAAATCATAAATTTGAATTGTGGATTAGTTATTTTTGTAATAGCAGTGTAAGGTTTTTAACACAGCGTTAGAACATTCCCCTTGTGTATTTCTGAGATTCGGATCTGATTATTCAATCAAGTTAAAGCCTTTTTTTACACCAAGTGTTGGTCTGATTACCAGCAAATACAGAAAGTTTCAAAGTTTCAGTCTGATGTAACCACAATGTCATGCTGAAATGTGTTTATTTGTTTGGACACAAAGCTTTCATAGTAATCATAGTCCTGGGCCATCGGAGAAAAAAATTCACATCAATGAAGAGTTACCACTTCACCTGTGTGTGGGTGTGTGGGTGGGTGTGTGCGTGTGAGTGTGGGTGGGTGGGTGTGCGTGTGTGTGTGTGTGTGTGTGTGTGTGTGTGTGGGTGGGAGGGTGTGTGCATGTGTGTGTGGGGGTGGGTGGGTGGGTGTGCGTGTGTGTGGGTGGGAGGGTGTGTGTGGATGTGGGGGTGTGTGGGTGTGTGTAGGGGGTGTGTGGGGTGTGTGGGTGTGTGTGTGGGGGTGTGGGGTGTGTGTGTGTGTAGGGGTGTGTGGGGTGTGTGGGTGTGTGTGGGGGTATGTGTGGGGTGTGTGTGTGTGTGTGGGAGGGGTTTGTGTGTATGTGTGTGTGTGGGAGGGGTGTGTGTGTGTGTGTGTGTATGTGTGTGTGTGTGTGTGGGAGGGGTGTGTGTGTGTGTGTATGTGTGTGAGTGGGAGGGGTGTGTGTGTGTGTGTGTGTACCTTTCTGAATTTTTGACCACTTGATGGTGATGTATTTATCACGATCAGCACGTGACTGTTCATGTACAAATCCAAGCACATGCATGAGCTGATGAGAAACAACTCCAGAGCTCACACACTCTGGACTTTGTAAAGAGAGAGTCTGTCTGCCGCCGCTGGACCCCAAATATGACCAACACCTAAAATAAACACACAGTCCAACTGTATGAACTTCTTCACTCTTCACTTGTGGGTTCAAATATATTCAAAATGTATTAACAATTACTTTCAGTTTATTTGACTTATATGTAGATTTTATTTCATCATGTTTCTTAATTTTGTATTTTAAAATAACATACATACATTTAAAAAAAAAAACAATAACTTTTCATACCCAGTTTTAGGCTGAATGTCCAGGAAGTCTCTCTGGTGTGTTCTGGGTACAAAGCGCACACACGTGTTTCTCTCAATCAGATTCATCCCTTGTTTTATAGTTCGGCGATCCACTTCAGCTAAAGGATGGGAATGTAGGAGAGAGTAGTAGCGTGTGTGTGTGTGTGTGTGTGTGTGTGTTTGTTGATGTGAGAAAGATGTAAATATATCTTACTGTACTCAGGTGAGAGTGTGTATGCGATGTAAACATGCCCATCTACAGATTTGGACCATAAACAGCTTTGGGCGAAACAACTTTTCTCAGTTCTGCTGGAGACGGCAATATCTCCCTCTCTGAGTTTCACTCCATCTTTTACATCCACTGCTACATTACATGGAAAAAACAACACACCTCTTATTTCCCTGATATATTTAATGAGACACACCAATCATGACAGAAAAGCTTTTATAAATCTAACCATAAACTACAATAAAATCTCACTATAATCTGCTGTAGGACCACTTAATGATATACAGCTACATTCATGTGGAATTATTATTATTATTATTATTATTATTATCTTATACACTTATTAAAGTCTTAAACAAATATTAAACTAATAATTATTGTACCTTCATAGTCATTGATGTCCATAATTGTGTCCACTGCAGTTCTTTCGTTCTCCTGTAAGTAACTCATAATAGAGTCTAATAATCCAAAACATGACAAAATACAGTGACTTTTTATATTTAACTTCAGTTCATAAATCTGTTCAGCATTAAATCCAAACCTACATCTAAAGTCTATTTTTACTCGCACTATACAAATAAAAATAAACTAAATGTCAGTACTTTAAAAAATGTGATGCTGAAACATAGAAACCTTGAAACCTGGGTTTGATGCTTATTGTAAATTGCAGCAAAATTATCATTACAGACCTGATGGTTAATAATTTAGTAAAATATGATGGTAAATAAATTTGATGGTAAAAATGTAGTTACCTGCATAACTACTTCTATATCTCACATTTCTGAGCTCAGATCCGATGGAATGCTGTAACGTACAAACCATTGCTCACCCCAATGAATAACAAAGTGTAAAAACATTAAGATAGTAACTATTGTTTAAATAAATCTTGTACCTGAAACAGCAGAGTAAACCAGTGTAAAAGGAGGACGATGAGCTCTGTTTGTCTCATGCTGACTACAGATCCACTCAAATGTGCAGCTTCACTATGCTCTGCTTTAATAGGGTTTTACTGCAACCTGATTATTAAGGTCATGATGTCACTAATAACCTGCCATTAGTGTGTCTGTATTTCCAGAACTTTCCATAAACATACACCTAACACCAAACACTCCGTAAATATCTGGAGAAAATAACATAGAATCTTGCACTTAAGAGTTACGTGTTAATAAGTGTAATATTGATGCTGCTGTAGATTTCTGCTTACTGGTCTGAAAATGCTGATTAATGTTCTATAACAACAGCTCGGTTTTATATTAATGCACTTGTTCTCAAAGATTATCACTTCTGTTGTAACAAACTCAATCAACATCATTCAACAGCCCAATTACTTGACTGAAACAAGTCAAGTTTGTCTTGTTTTGATTATTCCTTCATCTTCATTAAGCTGTGTGTTTATACTGTATAGGTTCTCTAACTATCTCTGGGTTCTTCAAGGAACACCTGTATTTATACTGAGAACAGGTAACATTTATAAGCTATTTTTTACTTAGATGTGAATCTTTCACATTGGATGATCAGGAAGAGGGTAAAATATTTATACTTGCATGTAAATAAATTACTTATATAGAAAAGCTGAAAGTTCTGCATTTGACTGTAGGAATTAATGATAGAAGAGAACCCAGACATAACATTTATGTGATGCATTGGGAGAAAAAGAAAGGTGATCAATTATAAACTGAGTAAATTTGGACTGTAAGTGTTTCTGTGTGTTAATCAGGAGTGTGTTAATCAGGATTGTAAAGTGTGATCCTTAAACCTTTATAAAATCTCTCACTTTATATATTTATATCAGCACAATATTATGATTAAATGTTGTACAGTAATGTGATCGTATCGCTGTGTGTGATGAGAAGCTTGCTGGAGTTCATTTATAGTGTCTAGTGAGACAGTTTAAATTCATCTATCGCTGTGCAGTGAGTGTTTTTTCACAGAGGTGTTTATTAAAGACTCAGGTCTGAGAAACAAACAGTGAATCTGCTGACACTGAGATTTTAACAATGATGGTTTCATACCTTTCTGTCACAAGCTGTTTTAAGCTTTTTAACATACAAGACTTCAGAAAGCAGCAAATTCAGATCACAAGCTTGTCTAAGATAAAACGTAAAATAAATAAATGAATTTAGGAACCCTTCAAATTCAAATTTAATTTATTTCTATAGCACTTTTAACAATTCCCATTGTCTCAAAGCAGCTTTACAGAATTATAGAAACAGAAGAGAGAAAAAAATAAATACATTAATATATAATAGTAATAATAAGAAAAAATAAATAAATGAATACATACAATTTTAAGATTAAAATTAATTTAAAAATATTAGTAGTAGTAAGAGTAGAATACAATCTATCCCTATCCCTAATGAGCAAGCCAAAGGAGACGGGAAAGAACTCCCTGAGATAATATGAGGAAGAAACCTTGAGAGGAACCAGACTCAGTAGGGAACCTCATCCTCATTTGGGTGACACTCTACAGGAAATTATGTCAATGTAAATAATGTAAATGTCAATAATGGCCTTTCTACAACAGTTTATAATGCGGTTATAATTTATTATAATGCAACCGAGAGCTCCTGGGTCAGCACAAACCTAACACTAATTCCTTTCTGTCAAAGACTTCAGATGATCTCTGGTCAAGACCAGACCATACAGCTGACTGACACAACACTGGATTCAAAGAAGGCATGACAGTCTCCAGACGGCTCCATCCACAGCAATTCCATTAGTCACTGATTGCACATGCAGATCCCTGGCAGGGTGACCACCGGGAGACGAGACTCCATCCTGGTGTAGAACATCAGGATTGATGAAATAAAAATTCATAAAAAGCTAAACACTGAACACTGAGTCCTGAACACTAATTGGAAGTCTGTTCCATAACTGTTCAAGTTCTGTGAGAAAAAGCTCTGCCCACCACTGGAGACTTTTGTACTTGAAGTACTTCCAAATTGCCTACACTTTTTGATCGATGTAGGCGTGATGGATCATAAAATACCAAAATATCTCTCAGGTACTTTGGTGTGTGACTACTGAGTGCTTTTTAGGTTAATAATAGTATTTTATAATCAATGTGAAACTTTTTTAATCTGATATAAATCTGATTTTAATCTGACTTTTTTGATCTGGAGTAAGAGCAGGGAGCAGGTGGAGGAAAACCTGGAGAGGTGGAGGTTTGCGCTGGAGAGAAGAGGAATGAAAGTCAGACATAGTAAGAATGAGTACATGTGTGTGAATGAAAGGGAGGGAAGTGGAACAGTAAGGCTACAGAGTGAAGAGGTGAAGAAGGTACGGGAGTTTAAGTACTTGGGGTCAACAGTCCAAAGTAATGGAGAGTGGGAAAGAGGTAAAGAAGCGAGTGCAGGCAGGTTGGAATGGGTGGAGAAAGGTCTCCTGAGTTCTGTGTGATAGGAAAATATCAGCAAGAATCGAGGGGAAGGTGTACAGGACAGTGGTGAGACCGGCCATGCTGTATGGTTTAGAGACAGTGTCACTGAAGAAGAGACAGGAGTCAGAGCTACAGGTAGCCGAGCTGAAGATGTTGAGGTTCTCTTTGGGAGTGACAAGATTGGATAGGATTAGGAACGAGTACATCAGAGGGACAGCTCATGTTGGACGTTTGGGGGACAAAGTTAGGGAGGCCAGATTAAGATGGTTTGGACATGTTCAGAGGAGGGAGAGTGAGTATATTGGTAGGAGAATGTTGGACATGGAGCTGCCAGGCAGAAGGCAAAGAGGAAGGCCAAAGAGGAGGTATATGGATGTAATTAATGAGGATATGAAGCTAGTGGGTGCAAGTGTTGAGGATGCAGAAGCCAAAGAAGATCCAGAAGATGCAGATCCCTGAAGGGAAAAGCCAAAAGAAGAAGAAGAATCAATGTGAAACTTGACTGGGAGCCAATGCAATAAGAATAAGATCTGGGTGATTTGTTCATATCTTCTGGTTCTAGTTAGGACTCTAGCTGCTGTGTTCTGGACTAACTGGAGCTTGTTTATGCTCCTACTGGAACATCCAGACAGTAAAGCATTACAATAATCCAACCTAGAGGTAACAAATGCATGAACTAGTGTTTCTGCATCATGTAATGACATCATACAGTATTTCTTATCTTAGTAATATTTCTGAGCTGAATGAAGGCTAACCCTTGTGGTATTATTTATGTGAGCTTCAAATGAGAGACCAGTATCAATAATCACACCGAGGTCTTTTACTGCTGCACATGATGTAATAGAAAGACCATCCAGAGTTACTCTGTAATCAGAAAGCTTACTTCTGTCTGTCTGTGGTCCTGGTACAAGAACTTCTGTGTGTCAGAGTTAAGCAGGAGGAAGTTAGTAAGCGTCCACTGTCTAATGTCCTTCACACTGTGGTGGCAGTTTTGATCTAGATGTATAAAATACACTCATACTCAGAGGTGGAATTAAAAGCAAAGAAGTGAAGAAAGAATTTAATTTTGCTGCAGCAAAAGGCATCTTCCAAACAGTGCAAAGTCTGCACAGTGAGGAGGCTAAATCTAGTGTTTTGGCACTCCCTTTTGTACCCCAGGTATGTGTGTATGTGTTTTCATGCATCCTCCCGGGTTACTGAAGATGTATCCCTTTGAGTTATCACCTCAACAAGGCCACATTCCATTTTCAGTTCTAATTGAACACCTGCTCACATACTCCCCTAAAATTTCCACTACAACACAATCTTCAATCTTATTAATCTGGTGACTCACATCTGACTGAGCTGAAACATATAGCTGTGTGTCATCAGCATTATCATCACCAACAGTGGAAGCCAATACCATGTTTATGAATAATTGCACCAAGTGGTAACATACAGTATATAGGGAGAAAAGCAATAGGCCTAAAACAGAACCTTGCGGAATACCGAACATTACTTTAGTTTGTTTAGAGTGGTCACCATTTAGATCTACAAACTGATATCGATCTGTCAAATAAGACCTGATCCAGGAGAGAGCTGTCGCTTTAACCACAACATCATTCATTCATTCATCTTCTACCGCTTATCCAAACTACCTCGGTTCACGGGGAGCCTGTGCCCATCTCAGGCGTCATTGGGCATCAAGGCAGGATACACCCTGGACGGAGTGCCAACCCATCGCAGGGCACACACACACTCTCATTCACTCACGCAATCACACACTAGGGACAATTTTCCAGAGATGCCAATCAACCTACCATGCATGTCTTTGGACCGGGGGAGGAAACCGGAGAACCCGGAGGAAACCCCCGAGGCACGGGGAGAACATGCAAACTCCACACAAGGTGGAGGCGGGAATCGAACCCCGACCCTGGAGGTGTGAGGCGAACGTGCTAACCACTAAGTCACCGTGCCCCCTACCACAACATCATGTTCTAGTCTATCAAGTAAAATAACATGTAACACCAGCAAAGAGACACAACCCTGATCAGAGACCAGTAACAGGTCAAATATCATATTCCAAATATTTCAGTGAAGTATCACATCAAACCACTTCTACATCCACAATCAGATACTCCTCCCAGCCTGGCACACAGCACCGATGAGACACACAACACACAGGCAGCCACTGGAGGACTGTGCACTCACACATTTCTTCATGCCACATTACCCATGATCCTCTTTGGTGTATCATGCCACAAACACGTTTTAATTCAGAAGTATAACTCTACACACACAATATATCAGTATCAGAATACTTTATTTAATCCTGGGGGAAATGGGTTTCAATATTCAATTCATATTACACACATTATATATATGTATGTGTATATATATATATATATATATATATATATATATATATATATATATATATATATATATATATATATATATATATATATATATTTATATACATATACACACATCATAATTATGTCCCTACACACACACCAAAACCAAGAGCAGAGGGTCACTTTTCCAATTTTGTTGCTCTTTCAAAAATGGTGTAAGGATATTAATATAATATTCTTTGTTATCGTGTAGGGAAGTGTGTGTGTGTGTGTGTGTGTGTGTGTGTGTGTGTATGTGTGTGTTTGCTTTACACAGCCACATTGTCAAGTTGAGGGCGGTCCGTAAACACCACTCGTCTGTGATCGGCTGCTCTCTCCAGTTCTAGCACAGTGATGTTGTTGGTTAATGTGGCACTGATTAATGATGCAGGAACATACAGTGTGTGCTGAGGACCACGTTCTGGCCAGAACCGACCCACATTAACACCATTAATGAACACCTGACCCTGAAACACACAAACACATGCAAAATGACAAATAAATTCTCAAAGATTCGAATAGATTGTTGATTTGTTGATTGTAGACTTGTAATGACATTATATACTGAATCTAACATAAAAAAGAATACGAGTTCACTTGTCACATGTAATGTCCTTTGTAGCCAAACCACTTTTTATTTCTTACTTCAGATGAGGAAAAGTATTAGTAAGACAGTATTAGTTATGTGTATTTTCTAAACCTAACTAGTTAAGCACACTAATCAGTGTGAAAACTGGTTGCTTCATTTACCTGTTACATAATCATATTAGCTTCACACTCACTAACTGCACTAGCTACATACATTGGACGAGTACAAGGCTGCGTCTTACAGTGTGCGCAGAGCGATGAAGGCAGCAAAGCGGCGCTACAGGAGGAAACTAGAGTCACAGTTCCAACATGGTGGCTCTAGGAGCCTGTGGCAGGGTCTAAGGAACATTACGGACTATAGAACACCATCTTCTAGAATGGGGAATGCGGACACTTCTCTGGCAGACGAGCTTAACATCTTTTATGCTCGCTTTCAAGCTGCAGCTAACCACGCTAGCGGTGCTAGCGGCACAAACAGCATGCACGCTGAGAGAGCTGGGGAGGTAAACACGTTCACCATCTCAGAGCATGACGTGAGGAGAGCATTCAGGAGAGTGAATACCAGGAAGGCAGCAGGACCAGACGGCATCACTGGTTGGGTTCTGAAAGCCTGAGCTGACCAGCTAGCACTGGTGTTCACTGAGATATTCAACCTCTCACTGGAACTGTCTGTTGTCCCCTGATGCTTTAAACAGTCCACCATTGTTCCTGTCCTGAAGAAACCCCAGCCTGCCTGCCTCAACGACTACTGCCCTGTAGCTCTGACCTCAGTAGTGATGAAGTGCTTTGAAAGACTTGTCAGAGACTTCATCACTGCATCACTACCAGACACAATGGATCCACTACAGTTTCCGTACCGCCAGAACCACTCTACTGAGGATGCCATTGCTCATCTTCTCCACACTACGATGAGCCACCTGGACTGCAGAAAAGGGAATTATGCAAAAATGCTGTTTGTGGCCTACAGTTCAACGTTTAACACCATAATTCCCTCCACGCTCACCTCAAAGTTGGAGGTCCTGGGACTCAGCCTGCCGCTGTGTCAATGGATCTGCAACTTCCTGACAGACAGACCACAAGCCATACGGGTGGGCAAACACACCTCATCCACCCTTACCCTCAGCACTGGAGCTCCCCAGGGTTGTGTTCTGAGCCTCCTGCTGTACTCAATGTACACTTATGACTGTGTGGCCACTTCCAACTCCACCACCATCATCAAGTTTGCTGACGACACTGTTGTGGTGGGCCTGATCTCCAACAACGATGAGACGACCTACCTACAGGAGACTAAAAACCTGGAGAGATGATGCCAGGAGAACAATCTTCTCCTGAACGTCAGCAAGACTAAGGAGTTGATAGTGGACTTCAGCACAAAGCAGGAGCGGTCATACCAACCGCTAAACATCAACAGGACCCCAGTGGAGAGAGTGGACAGTTTCCGGTACCTAGGTGTTCACATCACACAGGACCTGTCTTGTTCTTGTCACATCAACACCCTGGTGAAGAAGAAGGCCCGGCAGCGTCTGTACCACCTGAGACGCTTAAGGGACTTCAAACTACCCTCTCAGGTGCTAAAGACTTTCTACACCTGCACCATTGAGAGCGTCCTGACGGGTAGCATCACTTCCTGGTTCGGGAACAGCACCATGTAGGACAGGCGAGCCCTCCAAAGGGTGGTGCGGTCAGCTGAACGTACCCTCCACTCTGAGCTCCCTGACCTGCAGGACATCTACAGCACGTGGTGCAGGACCAGGGCCAGGAAGATTGTAAAGAATCTCAGACATCCCAACAATGGACTCTTTTCTTTGTTGTGTTCAGGGAAACAATTACGCTCCTTGAAAGCAAACACAGAGAGAATGAGGAGAAGCTTCTTTCTGCAGGCCATTTAGAGTTTAAACCAGGAAACACCCAGGATCTAGTACTGGACCTCTCCCTCCATCTTCACTGTTTTTATGCACACCTTTTTTGCACTGACACTTTAACTCTGGACTTGCACAGCACAGTGCCACTTTATACATATGCATTTATGTATATTTATGTATATACATTATTTTTTCACATATATTTTCATATTTTATATAGTTTTATATAGTTTATACTTTATTTATCTATCTCCTTTGGCTTTGGTTTTTATCCCTAATAGCATTTCTTTTTTATTCTTATATACCGGACAGATGCAAAAGCTTTTCACTGCATGTCGTACCCTGTATGTACAGTATGTGTATGTGACAAATAACATTTGATTTGATTTGATTTGATTGATACAGCCACCAGAGGCACCAGCGATCTCTGCTACTTCCTTCCACACTGTATTTTTCTTCCTAAAATGTATATACTTATATATTTATTGAATGTTTGTTTCAGTGGTTAAGGGGAACTAAATGAAGCTAGAAGCTAAATGTTGTTAAAACATTTTTTAAAAATTGTATTGTTGCTTTACTGTCATAACTAATCCAAATTAAGAAAATATTTCTTCAAATGTCACTGTATCTGAAATGACAGCTCCAGGTCACACATGAAAGATCACCTGGCACTTAACATAATCATGTTTCTTTCTAAATGCTTAAACATAGGAGTGCTTTACATTTACATCTTTAAAAGTTTACATTATTACAATATTACAACAGTAAGAGGGACCCAACAGGAACAAATACTGGGTTTAAAATCCCATTCTGATTAGAATCACAATGCTTTAAACACTGCACCATATACACTCGAAACCTTGTCCTTAACAGACTCAACCCTTCTGGAAACTAGCATTATTTATAATCTGTAAAGCGAATTATCCTGGGCTGTTGCTGATGAACATAAGAGGATTTAATGCACCTTGGTCCAGCCAGTAAGTTTGATGAAGGTGTCTCTGGAGATTCCATTGGGTTTTAAAGTGCCAGAATAAAAACTTGGTCCAACGTCTCCCACTTCATTCCCATCTGCCTTCCATCCTGACTGCAGCCAGCCATTTGCAATGACTCCATCAATATCCAAAGGAAAAATCAGCCAATCAGAAAGCACATCATTACCCAGGATCAGATTTCCCAAGATGCCCTGTTTGCAAAATGTGTACACAGCAGACAGAAGGTAACTAACACACACTCACTACCACACTGTACACAGCACTTAAGGTTTATTTAAATTTCTCATAACTTTCTTCCTTAGCAGGTTCTTACCTTGTAGTCGTTGATTTTGTGGCCGAAGTTCACTCTGCCCATGTTCTCCACTAAAAGGTCCAGCTGATCTCCTTCACGCCCTGTCACATTCACCACCAATGCAATGTCTCTTTCCATCACACCCTGATACACCTTCACACACAATCACACACATCAAATAATGCAAGATCTTTCACCAGCACACCCTGATAAACCTGTGCACACACTCACCCCATTTACAGAGACATAGGCACGGTCATGGATGCCATTCAGTGGTGAGATCAGTGGTGTTTGATCTGAAATGTCCCGCGGCAGCAGAGTCCGATACAACACGTATCCATAGTACTGAAATTATGCTACAATTATTATTTATTATTATAATAATGATATTCAGCTAACAAAACAACATTCTTTTCATTCTTAAACCACACAGATCACACCTAACATCAGCAAATAACCATGATATTTAAAATTTAAATAATAAAAAGATATCAGAACAAAATTCTTCCACAGGAAACATCACGAATGGGCACCAACAACCAGTATTTACTTGTGACTCTGATTCAGGGTCAGGTATTTGCCAGAGCTTGTTCCTCTTCAGCCAAAGCCACTGTGAAGCTGCTTCTGCCAGCTATTGCTCTCCTGAGTGTTACTTTTAACTCCAAGCAGCCCCAAAGCTCTCTAAACTAACAGAAGAAGCGTCTAAAAATAACACTGTAGAGATAAAATAGCAGTGCAAAGATGCCATTGTTGTGCCCTTTATCAAGGTTAAGTTGTATAAATGAGAAACATGGAAAGTGAAAGGATTGACAGAGTACTGCTCTCACATTTGTGAGAAAAAATATATTTGTGCAAACTGTATATTTAAAAAATGTGTGTGAATAAAAAATATTATAAAATTTCTTGGCATACATGTCATTATTCATAAAACTGATGTGAGCACAATACTGAGAACAGGGTGTTCTAACAGCACTTTTTGAAATAAAAAGCATCATGCAGTGCATCAACAGGCCGTGAGAGCGACAGAACTGCAGGGATGAATCCTGCACTGGCCTGTGGATACACTGCTGACTAAAGTCACCTACAAACAAAACTAAAGAGCTAAACACATTCATGCTGGTTTTTCTGTTTTTTTAATAGAACAAATTAAAAAGATGTCATCTTCTCACTTAGATCAACTAGAGTTTGTGATAGATCATACCGGTACTCCACATTTCAGATGCCTAATGTGAAAGAGGCCCAAATACACTTCATGACCTGAAGATACACACGTGAAAAAAGCTGCTGCAGCCTTTGGTAATCTCAGATAAAAGGTTTTTCTAAGTCTGGGTCACATACAGTTACCATCTAAGGTTGTTGGAGCACTTCCATGCAAGGTGCCTGCAGTGAATCCTGAGGATCATGTAGTGTCATGATGTGCCACATTCTAAAGCACTTGCCAGAACAAACTGCATGAGCACAGACTCCATGATCACTGAACACCAAATGCACCATCCTGGCCTAGGCGGCACCAGAGAGGGGGCTAGCAGGTGCTTTAGCATCCTCAAAAAATGCATAGACTGTGCTTAAATTAATAATTTAGTTAATAATTTACAAGAACAAATGAAAAAGTCTAAACATTTACTTATTTTTTTTACATTGTTTTCACTTGAATTTTTTTTGAGTTTATATTTGAACTGCTTCCTTCTTACAAAGGGTGAACACACCGGCAATAGCATCATCAAAATAATACTCACTAGAAATGCTTTTTGATATCGCTAATTTATATTTGTTTTCTTGCATGTCCACTTCTAGCTGGTTAGCCTGTTAGCATCACTAGCCTGGTTACCTCTAGTTGTCTACACCAGCAGTTCCAAAAGTGGAGGTCGCAACCCCCCCGGGGGTTCGCGGAGTGGGGGGCGGGGGGTCGCGAGATGATTTACAGAAACTTTATTTATTTATTTATTTTTATTTATTTTTGTTAAAAAAGGTTGTAATGATGCAAGCATAAATTACATACGCGTTTGTTTGAATTACTGTGTGAGGACATGGATGCTGATCACAAGCGCCTGCTTCTACATACAGAAGTTCGGTGGCTGTCCAAAGGGAAACCCCTAACACGAGTGTTTGAGCTAAGAGAGGAATTACAGAAATTCCTCTCCAACAAGCAGTCACCCTTAGCAGCGCACTTGAGTCAGCACCCTTGAGTGACATTTTCTTGAATGACTTGAACTTGACAATGCAGGGGAGGATGGCTGACACATTCAGGTTGGCGGATAAAAATCGCTGGATTTAAAGCCAAGCTGGAAACCTGGGCACGGCGCGTCAACCGGGGTGTTTTTGATATGTTCAGCAACTTATCCAGTTTTTCCAAGGATGCTGAAGGACTTGGCCAGTTGATACCTGACATCACTGTCTGATGAGTTTGAGCGTTATTTCCCATCTGAAAAAGACCCAAGGAATTGCAAAGAATGGATGCACAACCCATTCCAAGGTAAATATATGCACATTACATATTCATATAAAACGCCCTTCCCAAAGTATATTTTCTATTTAATTTTCAATTTGGCAAAATAGTAATTTTAGTAAATGCAGATTTTTTAAAACAATAATAGGCTACTTTTTATATTTAATTACTTTAAATATATTATTTTGACTGTTGTGGACTGTTGTGGTTGTTGTTCTTCCTGGAACAATGTGCTGAAAATGACAACTACCAATTAATTCACAACAATTTAATAAAATAGTGTTCTCATCATTATTATTAGCTGTGCATTGCTGTTTGAGCTGCACGCGTTGAATAGATTCTGGTAAACTGGAGCACTTTGTTAGCGCTTTATTTAACTCAAAGAAACGTATCCTGACCTATATGTTATTAATCAGATATATACAAAATAAACATAACATTACAAATTATATCTGCACAAAATTACGAGAATGCACATGTTGTGGACGCGCTCTTCCTGGAGCAACGCGACACGGCAACTAAACCCAAATAATTTACGTTTTATTACAATATTGTTCTCTTTATAATGTTATGTAATATAACAGTCCCAATAGTCATTATTAGTTGTGCCGTGCCGTTTGAGCTGCACGCGCTGAAGCTGAGGATCACCATAGGCTTCCCTTTAGTACATTAACTTTTAACCAAATGCATGCTAAATGTCATGAGATAAATCAGATATAGATAGGCCTACACAAAAACACAATATTACAACTTAAATTTGCACAAAACAAAAGGCTGGAAATGAACCCACAAACTTATAGTCATGTTGGTGTAAAATGGTCCCAAACATAACTCCGGCGCGCTCTCTTTACATGTTTTGCGGTTGAGCAGTACGCCCGCGCATGAACCTGCTTATCGTCGATTAATCGTTAACATCCCTATTTTGCACCAAAACACCAAAGCAAATTCCTTGTACTGTATGTGAAAACTTTCATGCTAATAGAAGTAAATTTTGATTCTAATTCTGAAGATGATGACGGTCAGAACCAGCTCTCATCAAGACAAGAAGACCAGCTGCTAGAGCTCAAAAATGACAGAGGCCTGAAAACTCTCATTTCAACACCATTGACATCCTTCTGGATCAAAGCATCGAAAGAATACACTGAGATCAGCACCCTTGCACTGAAAACCTTGCTCCCGTTCCCGACTTCATATCTGTGTGAGGCAGGTTTTTCTGCCATGACTGCCACTAAGACCAGACTGAGAAACAGACTGGATGTGAGGAATACACTGCGTGTCTCATTGTCAACCATCAAGCCCTGGTATGATGTTCTTGTAGCTTCCAAGCAATCCCAGGGGTCTCACTGACATGGATATCAGACTGTAAGCTGGTTTTCGTTCATATTTGTGAAGCAGACCTTTTCAAATTTCATTTTATTGTATCCTGGAATTTGTGTGCATTGTTTTGGATGCATATATGTTTTTATGGATGCCCAGGAAGAACAAATAGGCTATAGTAATATCAATAAGCAGTTCATGTTCTGTTCTCATTGGTCTGGTCTGGTATTTATTGTTAAAGGATAAAGGTTAATCTCTAATTTTATATAGTGCCGTGTAAGTTGCTTTTGAAGTAGACATAATTGTATGGGAGAAAAGGGAAACATTTTGTGAACTTTTCTGAAAGTTTGTTGCCACCATGTTCATTATATGCAATTAAATGATAGGCTGTTACTGTTTTACACAGTGATATGTTCCAAACGATGCATCTTAAAATTGAGGCATTAAAATTGACAACTGGTCCCTGGAATTTTTTTTATGAATAAGCCGGTCCCTGGCACAAAAAAGGTTGGGAACCCCTGGTCTAGAAGACAATCATTGACACCCATCACAATGAGGGAAAGCCACAAACATTCATTGCCAAAGAAGCTGATCACAGAGAGCTGTATCCAAGCATGTTAACAGAAAGTTGAGTGAAAGGAAAAAGTGTGGAAGAAAAAGGTGAACAACCAACCGAGAGAACCGCAGCCTTCAGAGGGTTGTCAAGCAAAATCCATAAAGGATTACAGGCTATTACTGAATAACAGGCTGGGGTCAAGGCATCAAGAGCCACCACACACAGACGTGTCAAGGAATTTGGCTACAGTTGTTGTATTCCTCTTGTTAAGCCTCTCCTGAACCACAGACAATGTCAGAGGGTTAGGGTTAGGGTTAGCTGGGCTACGGAGAAGAAGAACTGGACTATTGCTCAGTGGTCCAAAGTCCTCTCTTCAGATGAGAGCAAGTTTTGTAGTTCATTTGGAAACCAAGGTCCTAGAGTCTGGAGGAAGGGTGGAGAAGCTCATAGCCCAAGTTGTCTGAAGTTCAGTGTTACGTTTCCACAGTCTGTGTTGATTTGGTGTACAATGTCATCTGCTGGTGTTGGTCCACTGTGTTTTTTATAAAACCAAAGTCACTGCACACGTGTACCAAGAAACTTTAGAGCACGTCATGCTTCTTTCTGCTGAGCAGCTTTTTAAAGATGCTGATTTTATTTTCCAGCAGGATTTGACACCTGCCCACATGCCAAAAGCACCAAAGGTTGGTTAAATGACCATGGTGTTGGTGTGATTGACTGGCCAGCAAACTCACCAGACCTGAACCCCATAGAGAATCTATGAGTTATTGTCAAGAGAGAAAATGAGAAACAAGATACAAAAAATGAGGATGATCTGAAGGCCACTGAGAAAGAAACCTGGGCTTCCACACCACCTCAGCAGTGCCACAGACTGAGCACCTCCACGCTGAACTGAGGCAGTAATTAAAGCAAAAGGAGCCCCAAACCAAGTATTGAGTACATATACAGTAAATGAACAAACTTTTTTTTAAACTACTTAGTTTGTGTTACTGAATTAATATAATACACAAGTTTCACTATGAGTGGAATTACTGAAATACATAATTCTACTGTATAATTCTAAATAATTACATTTACTTTATTGAGATGCACCTGTATGTTCTCTAAAGCCGTTTGAAACAGTGTCCATTGTTAAAAGCGCTATACAAATAAATTTGAATTATAATTTGAATTTATTACATGTGTGTAATGTAACGCCATGTGAAATGAGTTGCAGCTATGCTGGCATAGGCATATCATTACATTTTACTTTAAAAATGAGCGGTTTCTTGTGCCAAATAAGCGACCTTGTAATTCTAATTCAGATTTTGCTTGAAGTGAGAATATAAAACATAAGCCCAAGACCTAGTTTACAAATATTATGTGTAATGGCTCAGCTACCGTTTTAAATGAACTGCTGTGCCCTCAGCACAAGCGTGCAAAATTCTCTGGTGCGGCCCCTGTGACCTGGGCATGTTATGAAGATGCCTCAGAGTCACCTGAAATTGCAAGTCCTGTATAGACAGATTCATCTGCAGGTGGTCAAAAGACCCTCTAAAATATCACTGAGAAAATGTTTTATCTCTCACAACTGGAAGAAGCTGCAGTTTACCAATCCATCTGGTGGAAACTCCTAGGAACATGTAATATGCCATCCAGGAACAGAGCATGTGGAATCAGAGAAACAGCAAAAAAGACTAAGGAGAAATACGGCCATGCTGCACCCGATAAACCTGTGACTTTACATGTCCAATGTAATATAAAGTTTGATGCCTATAAAGTCATATCTGTGACAAAAAACTCACTGTTAATAAGGAGGAATGTCATCATCACACATTAGATCTAGATGAACAAAATATTCAAGTGAACAAAGTGATGTGACAACAGGCATCGGAAACCAAAATCAACAGCCCGTCAAGTAGTGTGTTTGGCCCCCATGTGCTCTCCCACCAATGTCTGGGCAGATCACCTCAGTGAGAGTGAAACTGATCCACAATCACTTATAATCCCCAGCAGTATTACTTATTTATTTATTAATTATTTTGTTCGTTTATTAATACACATACACACATAATACACACACAGCCACAGGGATAGACAAACAAGCTGACAGACAAATCTTACTTGTTTGATCTCCTCAAACGTTAGTGGCTTTAGAGACTTGACAGGTCCTTGAGGTGACAAGATCTCCAACAAACCACTGATATTACCGATCTAGAACACATTTATAAAAACAAATATCTAATATATCCATATATGTTTTATAATCTATTATTTATTGGTTTATATAAAGTCATATGACCTTTTCCAGCCTTACAAAACCATATGCCATCTTTGGTGTAGCTGGGGGCATCGGTCCGACTGGAATATCATAAAACTGAAAATATTAAAAAACAGAGATTTCTATATTTTTAATTATATATATGGAAATAATGTTCTACGTGAATTTGTTATTTTACTAACACTATTAAGATATTATTAGAATAACATAACATTATCATAAATAGTGTTGATTAGATTTGTGCTCATACGTCTTTAATGACATCTCTGATGGCCAATAGTTTGTCAGTCGGATCTCCAGCTTCTGATAACGGAGCATCATAATCGTAACTCGTCACTACAGGACGGAACCTTGTGTCATGGTCTGCTCCTAAACAGTAAATCAACACAAGTAACCATAAAGAATACAGGATGTGTCCTAATCACACACTCCTCACTATATCTTCCCTCACGGCACTATTAGCAACAGGCTAACACCAAATTTATGCTGACCTTTGTGTTAACCTCATAATAACATCAAGCTAAGCTCACACTTACCCAAAGTCAAACACTTAGCCCTTGTACTTGAATAAAGGAAGTTAGCGCTGTTCTCTTATTTTTGTAATAACACAAAAACACATGATGAACAGCAGCTGCATGCACGAGTCACAGAGGAAGCCTGGCTGACTAGTTCATGAGAAACACAGGAGATTTTTTAAAGTGATTTTAATGACATACCATTCCAGTAACCAAAATTCGTCCCTCCTTCAAACATGTACCTGAGGAGATAGAGACTCCAGTTAAAGGTCCTGAAACATGTCGGCTAAATGCAGCATCTAAACACCTCACACTTAACAGAGATTAGAACTGACTACAATTTCATTTTAGTGAAATCCCAGTTAAAATAATCCAGCACACAGTCGGCCACGTGAAATTAAATCAATATTGAATTTTGAGAATCTTTCATAATCAATAATGACACATCATCTAAACAGCAAAAACATGTAGACTTTAGCTTACATAACGTCACTGTACAGAAGTAAAGCTGAATACTGTCTCCATCAGAAACCACAACAATGAGCAGACTTATTATTATTAATTATAACTCTGTAGGTTTAATTGTATGCATATGTTTGAGATTTGCATCTCTATATAATATTAATATAGATAAGATTAACAACGTAATTTAAAGCGTACATGTTGACGTTGGCTCCCATGTTCATCATGTCTCTCAACATCTTACTGACTTTGTGTGAGTTGACAAAAGTGTGGTTGTCTCCCCAGTGATCCAGCCAACCTGTGTAAAACTCCGAGTTCACCTAAAACACACAACACACACATTTATTTCCGCTCCCTCGCTCCCTCCTTCCTGCGGTGATTTACACCGTCCCCACATCCATGCAGCAGTGACTCAGACAGCCACACTTCTATTGGCTGTGACCCCATATAACCCCGTATTGTAGACCAACAAAAACAATGTGTGTGTGTGTGTGTGTGAGTGTGAGAGAGAGAGAGAGAGAGAGAGAGAGAGAGAGACAGAGAGAGACAGAGAGAGAGAGAGAGAGAGAGACAGAGAGACAGAGAGAGAGAGAGAGAGAGACAGAGAGAGAGAGAGATAGTATAAACTCATAAAATATAAACTCACCAGAGGGCCCTTGGGCTCAAATCTCCGTTGACGGAGGAAGGCATCACTGATGTTTGTATCTGTTATAAAGATAAAGATCTTACACACTGAATAAAATGATTCTCTTTACTGTAACAGAATAATGAACAACTTTTTGAAGGTATAGTTACACAATGTGATGTTTATTAAGTATATAATAAACGTGCAACATGACTGAACGGTTATAATGTTCGGCTTTTAATGCTCAGATATTAATCATTAAATTATGACTTAAAATATGATGATTTGAAGTGGCTGTGTTTCATGTTAACACTTTTAGAAACACATTAACGCTGTGTTTCACATTAACACTTGTCCTGGACCTTTATAATGTTGTCAGACTGATGATCTGCTAATCATACCAGAAGGTAAAGAATAATAATATCTAAAAACTCATCTCTCTCTCTCACACACACAGACACACAGACTCACACAGACACACAGACTCACAGACACACACACACACTCACACAGACACACAGACACACACACACACAGACTCACACACACACAGACTCACACAGACACACACACACAGACACACACACACAAACACACACACACACAGACACACCAGTCCCAAAGTCGATTGTAGTGTACAGCCCATGTAGACTTCCACATGCCAGTTCTTTATCCGTGTTTCCGTCGGTGGTAAACAGAACCACATCCTCGCCAAGAAAGTTGCGGAACAGCAGCCGAAGAGACCGCATGTAGTTATGATCACACGCAAAGTAACTGCCATACTCATTTTCCACCTGCACACACACACACACACAATGTATTATTTTTATACATTATAATTTAATTAGCTTACCTGCAATTAGCCTGATGTACCTGCAAACTGATTATGTTCCCACCATTCTGATAGAGCCATGGGCGCATTTTAGTGAGCAGCACAGCCAACCAATCACCTACAGCCTGCATGTACTCTACACACACACACACACACACACACACACACACACACACACACAGAGTCAGCAAGCTAAAAAAAATGTCATGGAAATGTCTAGATATTAACGTGTACCTGAATCTGCTGACCGCAGGATAATGTTGGAGTTGTGGAGCAGCCATGCAGGCAGACCTCCCTAAACACACCCACACACACACACACACACACACACACAGGTACAGCATGCAGTCAGCAGGTTTACATCATACATAACTACTACTCATTAGTTTAGTGTCTCCATCAGGAATGAAGTCATTTTGCTGATTTATGAATAACTCAGAGAAGTAGCTGCTAATGAACGTTAACACTAACTTGTCATAGCTGCTAAGATTTAGGACAAATTCTTGAAACAGAGCCTTAAATTCTGAGACATTCTATCCCAGAACAGACTAGTTACTTTTTTTGAGGCATTTCTTCATGCACACTATAGTCTTACATTTTAATAATCATTACTCATTTGTTCACGTCCCCTTTCCACTTCCTCTGAATGAAAGTGGAATATCTCCAAATATAAACACTGAATGAAACTCTATATATTCTAAAAACCTGAGTGTAAAGTGTTCGAGAGACAGAACCGGAGTTGAGTATACAGTACTTTATTAATCCACATCTGGTGTCACAACAGCCACAAAACAAGAACAAAATGAGCTGAGAAAAAGACTCATCGCAAACAGAAAGAAGGGAAGTGAAACGTTTGTCAGCAGATCTGGTGAGATTTGGGTTGCAGATGTTTAGGAGCCTGAAAGCCTGCAGGTAAAAACACATGTCTGTGAGCAGATGCGCTGAAAACTGAAGGCACTTCAACCACCTAATGTGTGTTTTCATCAGGTCCTGCCTGGATATTTCCTCTATGTTGTGATGAGTCCTGGTGAGGTCAGGGTCTGACTGTGATAACTGAAGATTACAGCTGTATAATTATAATTGTTTATTCATTTTTACTGTACATTAAAATGTCATGTCAGTAGGTGAGCTGTGTAACTCTCACCATTTCCCACTCAGCACAGATGTACGGCCCGGGCCTCAGGATCACCAGCAGGTTCGTCTCATTGGCCAGATGGAGAAAATACTCTAAATCTCTGTCCCCCTCGAAGCTGTACATGCCCTGTACTGGCTCATGGAAGTTCCAGGGCACATAGCTGTTATAACATTAATAACAGTGTTAATGAACACAGCAGTAAGGTCACAAGTCAACCCAAAAGCTAGATTATGATATTTGTTAATGTTGTTTAAAAATTTAATGTGTTGAATATTTAAAGGAACAGATTAATTATTAATAATAGCGATTGGAGTTTACTGTAAATAAAATAACTCATACAACAGGATCAGTTTGTTTAGACAACACTTTTTATCTTAGGAGGCAGAGCAGAAAGCCAGAACTTTACCTAAAGAACCCGTTATGTTGTTGAACAACCTTCCAGTCGAGAGAACAGACCAATGATGTAGCATGAAAAGCAAAAAATGTGGTTTTCTTTAATGAGGGAGTCTCATATGGCCGCAGCACCATACAAAATATTGTACATGTTTATATGTAATTAGTATGAAAATTTTACATTTCATATATGTATAGAATTACACAAATGCCCCTTTATGCTAATGTAAGACATGCGCACTGAACACTCTCTCCACCGCATATAGACAAGACACGCCCCTTTATGCTAATGTAAGACATGCGCACTGAACACTCTCTCCGCCACATTTAGACAAGACACGCCCCTTTATGCTAATGTAAGACATGTGCACTGAACACTCTCTCTGCTGCATATAGACAAGACACGCCCCTTTATGCTAATGTAAGACATGCGCACTGAACACTCTCTCCACCGCATATAGACAAGACACGCCCCTTTATGCTAATGTAAGACATGCGCACTGAACACTCTCTCCGCCACATTTAGACAAGACACGCCCCTTTATGCTAATGTAAGACATGTGCACTGAACACTCTCTCTGCCGCATATAGACAAGACACGCCCCTTTATGCTAATGTCACACATGCGCACTGAACACTCTCTCTGCTGCATATTGACAAAACACCCTCCTTCTGCTCATTGGCTACATGTTTGTTTTGTTTGTCGGCCCGACTCTTAAAACAACGTAAAACAACGTACACCCAACCTTTAATTTCCTGTCCTGGCACCTCCTCTTCCTTTCTCTGCACTGGCTCAGAATGGCAGAGGTGGGTTTTTAATGAGCTCTGATTAATCCAGTTACATCTTTTTAATTACTTTGTACTTCAATCTGTCATCTAAATCATATATGTGACATTATTTTTCATGATTATTTGATTATTTTTGTCAGTTTGGTCATTTGTCTGTCCCCCAGTGAACCTGATATTCATCTTTCAGAAATGAAACAGGGCGAATTGACACGGTCTATAAACACCCTGTGTATCTTTATCAGAGTAAAGAAGAATCAAATCACCAGCTAATGTCTGTGTGGCTATTTCACATAAAACACAAAGCAGATTACACCAGTTACATTTATACATACACTCTAATATGTGCACCTTTATCCACGTCCCCTTAGTCTATTTCCCCTTTTGTAGAACGAGAGTGAGATCAACTGTCTCACATATAGTGTAGTGTCTACACTATACAGTATGGTGAAGAGACAAATCCCACAATGCACTGTTCCATGTCCACACCAGCTCTGGTCTGAACACAGTGTAGAGTGAGGAAACATTTTCAGAGCAAATTAATAAATAATTTTATATTAAAAAAAATTAATAATAAGGTGATGTGAAATGTTTACAGAATGTGCAGTGTGTGTGTTTGTGTGTGTGTGTGTGTGTGTGTGTGAGTGAAATAGAACATTATAGTAATAGTAGATCCTCTCAACTGTATTCTAATTCACTCAATTCTGAATTCCTCCAGAACCTTTCCAGGCCTTTCTCCACATTTAATACTGTTTATTTTAAGTGAATGGAAAATGGACTCAGTACATGTGCATGTTTTTGCATCAGTGAAGCTGTGTTAGTGTTAGTGTGTTCAGCTTACACCTGAATGGCGTTGAGGCCGCTCATGT